>NW_026067930.1:1045325-1137983 GCF_014885135.2 Alexandromys fortis | reverse complement strand
GAGAGAGAGAGAGAGAGAGAGAGAGAGAGAGAGAGAGAGAGAGAGAGCTGAAGCTACTTGTCCAAGACTCGAAAACAGGGACTGATAGTGGCCCCTTTCCCAGAGGTCAGATCTAGCCTCTCCACACAGAAGAAAAGACAGACACAGGGCCTAGCATGATAGTACCGGCCTATTCCCAACACAAAAGACAAGGAAGCCGGAAGATCACAAATGCTAGACGCTAGACCAGATGGAGCTACACAGCAAGATTTGCTTTCAAAGAGACAGAAGCCAAAAAAAAAAAAAAAAAAAAAAAAAAGGTGACAGGTGTCCAGATTGGCATAGGCTGGGAAGGACAAACAATGGCCAGCATGGGACAGATGACCGCATAGAATGGCTCAGGAGTCTGTGATGTTACTCTCACCCAGCACTGCTCCCCGCGACTTCATGCTCGCTCTTCCTCTGCATTTCCAAGCTTACCTTTGTGCCAACTGCCTCAGCTGCCCGCGCTGCGCTGTGGATGCTTCCTCCAGCAGGGGGCAGCCGAACACCGCCCCCACCCTTTTTTTTTTTTTTTCACCCAGACGAGAACCTAGAGTGCCACCACCACTTGGCACCACCACCCAACCAACCACTTCCTTCACCATCTCAGAACTTTAACCTAGTCACGAGACCTGTCTCTGCCCTGAGACGCATTTTTAGGAGCCTGTTCTGGGATCACAAACCAGTCCCTCCTCACTCTGCTCTCTCAGTACTTAGACATCTCACACAAAACACATATTACCCCCGCCCCAGGACCCGACTCTAGAGACCCTCCTGTCCTCAAGACTTCTACCCTTTAAGACTCTCCCCAAAACCCTTCTCCCTCAGGACACTGCCTCAGAATCCTCCTCTAGGAATAACCTCCCCCTCAGGACTCTGCTCTCACTCATGAGACTCCCCTTTTCTTGGCCCTCCTCCCCTCAGGTCTTTTCTCCCGCCAGGTGTCCCTTCCCCTCAGGTCCCTCCTTGCCTGAGGTCCCTCTTCCCCTTGGGATTCTCCTCCCCCGTCTTGAAAAATAAAAGATAGATAGATAGATAGATAGATAGATAGATAGATAGATAGATAGATAGATAGATAGATGATAGACAGACAGACACAAAGATGATTGACAGAGGTAGCTATTTCACTAACCACCTAGTTCACCCCTTTAAAGTACACAATTTAATAACTTTAAGTATATTCATATATATGTACAAACACCAGCACAAACATTTTAGAACACTCTCATCCCTAAAAAGCAACTTGGGTCCTCTAGCCAGGGCACACTGCCTTCCATGCCCTCCCTGAGTGCTCACGAATCTACCATCTATTTGGTGAGTTCACCTACTCTAGACATTCTGTATAAACGGGATCTCTGTGGTGTCCACAGCTGGCTCCTTTCACACAAAAAGTGCAGATAATATGCATTGCTAATTCACTTTATTTCATCAAAGTCCAGTTTTATTCATTATTTTATTTTTGCTGTCTGTTGCATCCTTTTCCATTCTTCTCCTTGTTTGAATAGGTATTGATACCTTCTTTTGCTTTCTCTGTGAACTGTTCTTTTAGGAAGTCTACAAAGAAAGTGATTATCAAAGAACCCTTGATTTAGCTCACGTCTTTAGAACCAGTACTCGGGAGGCAAATGTAGGCAGATCTATGTGAATTCAAGGCCAGTCTGGTCCACGGTAGAAAGTTCCAGGATAGCCAGAACTATATAATGAGATCTTGCCTAAAAAAAAAAAAAAAAAAAGGCAGTGATGACGGTGCACTTTGATCCCAGCACTTGGGAGGCAGAGGTAGGTGGAGCTTGAGGCCAGCCTGGTCTACAAAGGGAGTTCCAGGACAGGTTCCAAAGCTACTCAGAGAAGCTCTGTCTCGAAAAACCAAAAAGAAAAAGAAATAGAAAAGGAAGAAGAAAGAAAAGCAATTGTTAATTGGTCTTTCAGATCAAGAGGGTTAGAGTCTCTGAGTCCTTGATTGTGGAGCAAAAGCATGGGCAAGGCTGCAGCTGAGAGCTTATATCTCAAACAGCAAACAGAAGCAGAGAGTTCACTGGGAAAGGCTGTGCAAGTCTTTGTCCCCAGTGACGCACCTCCTACAACAAGGCCATACCCAATCCCTCCCAAAACTTACACCAACTGGGAACCAAATGTTCAAATATGTGAACCTACGGAGGCCGTTCTCGTTGAAACCACCACAAGGTCTCTTAAATATCCTTCATAGAGGCCCCAAGACCTTATAGAAGTCTGATCATGTGTTCATGACCTGGTGTGGTACAGCAGTAATAGGTGCTCAGGTTTTGTGGGGGAGCATGGTTCTACTCCAGCCCTTTTCCCGTACACTTCTCACGCCCACCTCTGCCGCTTGGCAGCCGTTCTGCCCAGTGAGGCTGCCTCTGCTGGGACCTCCTGTTAGCCACAGAGACAGCCTAGCTTCTGAGTGTTTCTTGACTGCTTTTGCACTAAAAGGACAGGGGCCACGTGGTTTGGCCCCTTTCAGGAAGTTCTTGCCAACCCATGACTCCTGTGAACACAGGCAGAGACTACCTCCACGGTTATGAGCTCTTCAGACTGTGAGATTGGATTACTAGTGTTGAGCCCTAAAGCCCCACCAAGGAGGAGGTCGCCCCAAGAGACACTCACAGCATGGTTGATGCAATAGCAAGAGGAATTTTTATTCTGCCACGGCAGAGGTCCCTCAGCCTCGAGAGGAGAAGGACCCCTGCTTTGTCTGTTACAGGTTCTTTTAAAGGAAAAAAAAAAAACAAAATCAGGGAGGGGGTAGTACAGAATCAAAGGGAAAGTCCAGAAATCATTTGTCAACTGTTTTGACTAGTTCATACAATGGTCAGCTAACTCTACTTGATCAATGTTATGGCGATTACAAGGAGGAACACCTGCAGGTCGTCTCACCCCAGTTCCAGGGCCCGGGTCTATTGAAGAAAGACTACAATGGGGATGGAAAGTACTCAAAGCTCCCGTGCACGCGTGGTTGGTTCCCAGGGTCCTGGTTCCCAGGAAGGGGGGTGCAGTAGTGCTAAGGTGCCTCAAAGTCTTTCACTAGCCGGTCATACTTTTTACTTCTCTGTACCTTTCTTTCCCGATAATAATAATCATGTACTGCTTTATAATAATAATAAAATGGAGTTTCTCAAGAGCTGGCTGTGTAGCTCAGTAACAGAATATTTACCGTACAGCATGACATCCTGAGTTCAATCCCCAGAACCATAAAAAAAAAATTTAAGGGCATATTCAGGGATGAAAAGATGGCGCAGAGGTTAAGATCCCCTACTGCTCTGGCAGAGAACGTAAGTTTGCCTCTTAGCACCTACATCAAGGAACTGACAACCACCTGTGATTCCAGCTCCGGGCATCTGAAGCCTCCGGCGTCCATGGACACCTGTGCACATGCGCGCGCGCGCGCGCGCACACACACACACACACACACACACACACACACACACACTCTCACACACACACATGAAAGAATAAAAAAGGGCTGGAGATGTTGCTCAGTGGTTAAGGGCACTGACTGCTCTTCCAGAGGACCCAGCTTCAATTCTCAGAACCCACACGGCATCTAACAGTTGCCTGTGACTCCCAAGATCTGACAGCCTCACACAGACACACACACATGCAGGCAAAACACCAATGCACATAAAATAAAAAAATTTTCAAAAAGTATAAAAAAGAATAAAAATAAAATTTTTGTTGGGTTTTTTTTTTTTTTTTGAGACGGTTTCTCTGTGTAGCCCTGGCTGTCCTAGAACTCACTCTGTAGACCATCCTGGCCTCGAACTCACAGAACTCACACTGCCTCTGCCTCCAGAGTGCTGGGATCAAAGGCGTGCACCACCACATCCCAGCTGAAAATCTTTTTAAAGGAATAGATTCTTTTTTTTCTCTCTCTCTGCTCCCCTCCCCCTTCGACCCTCCCCCAAGGACCCCATGCTCTCAATTTACTCAGGAGATCTTGTCTTTTTCTACTTTCTACTTCCCGTGTAGATTAGGTCTATGTAAGTCTCTCTTAGTGTCCACATTATTGTCTAAGTTCTCTGGGATTATGGTTTGTAGGCTGCCTTTCTTTGCTTTATGTTTAAAAACCACCTATGAGTGAGTACATGTGATAATTTTCTTTCCGTGTGTGGGTCACCTCACTCAAAATAATGTTTTCTAGCTCCTTCCATTTCCTGCAAAATTCAAGCTGTCATTATTTTTTTCTTCTGTGTAGTACTCCATTGTGTAAATGTACCACATTTTTCTTATCCGTTCTTCGGTCGAGGGGCATTTAGGTTGTTTCCAGGTTCTGGGTATGACAAACAAAGCTGCTATGAACATAGTTGAGCAGATGTCCTTGTGGCACGATTGAGCATCTATTGGACAGATACCCAAAAGTGGTATTATTGGGTCTTGAGGAAGGTTGTTTCCTAATTTTCTGAGAAATCACCACACTGACATCCAAAGGGGCTGTACCAGCTTGCATTCCCAGCAGCAATGCAGAAGTGTTCCTTTTTCCCACAACCTCTCCAGCATAAGTTGTCATCAGTGTCTTTGATCTTGGCCACTCTTACAGGTGTAAGATGGAATCTCAGAGTTGTTTTGATTTGCATTTCTCTGATGACTAAGGATGTTGAACATTTCCTTAAGTGGTTTTCAGCCATTTTAGATTCCTCTGTTGAGAGTTCTCTGTTTAGGTCTGTACTCCATTTTTTTTATTAGATTATGTGATCTTTTGGTGTCCAATTTCTTGAGTTCTTTGTATATTTTGGAGATCAGACCTCTGTCTGATGTGGGGTTAGTGGAGATCTTTTCCTATTTTGTAGGCTGTCATTTTGTCTTGTTGACCGTGTCTAAAGAAGTAGATTCTAAAGTAGTTTTTTTTTAAATGAGTCGGGGTTTTTTAAAGATCTATTTTTATTTTATATGTGTTGCCTACATGTATGTCAATGCCCACAGAATCCAGAAGGAGACATAGTATCCCCTGGAACTGGAGTTACGGGCAGTTGTGAGCTGGGAATTGAACCCAGGTCCTCTGGAAGAGCAGTGGTCTTAACCACTAAGCCACATCTTCAGCCTGGAAAAATCAAAGCTTTTTTTTTTTTTAATTACATTGCACAGCTACAAAAACTCTCCTGCCTGCTGCCCCTTGTAACAACTATGTCCCCAAGGGATTTCCCTCCCAAAAATTGTCATTAAGGGAAAACAGAAATCAAGAAGAATAAGATCTCAGTACCACCCTCCACCCCACCCCACCCCCCGCCCCCGGGGAGTGCAAGGATAGCCAGCAATGATTCTGGGCTTCTCTAGCTCACGACTGTGTCCAGCTAGCCATCAGAACCAGCATCCCTGCTTGCCTAGACTATATGCGGTCCTAGGCTACATGAGGCTCTGATGAACACTCTGGTCATTGGAGGTCCTATCCGGTGGTGCATGTCTCTACAAAGTTGAGATCAGACTCAGTCCTCCCAGGCTCAAGCAGAGGGCCAGGTTAGCTGCCTGGGAGGCCAAACACTAGGAGTCGCTGTCCTCTGTGTGTGTGGGTGAAGCTCTGCACCGTGGGTACCGGTGAAGGAGAGACTAGAATGTTCTGTGGCTTGAAGGGCAGTTGGTCTGTTAAGAGCCTAGTAGTTCTGACTGGAGAGTTGGGGCTGAACATCAAGCCTTGGGGACTGAGAGAAAACAGATCAGACCCACATTCAAGACTCTTAAGGTGGCGCAGAATGCCCTCTGGCATCCCAATGCCCTCTGGCATCCCACACATCTCCTCAGGCAAGGACACCATCCAGCCCGCCTACGGAACAATGCTCCACGAAGGCAGGTCAAACCCACCAACTCAGCAGAGACAGACAGGTGTCTTGGCCAGGTATCCCCACGAGTGCCTCCCACTTCCTTCTAGAGGGGCTTACCTGCTCTCTCTGTATCCACAGGTGTTTTCCTGCCCCCATCCCCAGCAGCAGCAAAGGAGCCAGGCATGGAAGACATGGGAATGGTGGCCCTGACCCCTCTGACTGATGTGCTGAACAGCCCACAGCTCAGTCCTGCAGCAGGCTCCCTTATAAGCCCCCTGGGGGCCCCCATTAACCCCCTGCTCTCTGGCCAAATGCCCCTGGCCCCGAACAGTCAGTTTGCCAGTCTTGTGCCGTGCCCCCTGGGCAGCCACCTGACCAATCCCATTGCAGTTTCCCCAGGGGCCACATTGACCAATTCTCTGGGCTTACCCACGACAGGACCCTTGAGCGGTCACTTGGCCAGTCCCATGGCTGTACCCCCTGGGACCACTCTGGCCAGCTCGCTGGGTCTGACTTCAACTGGCTCCCTGACGACCAGCAGTCGGCTGGCAGGCCCACTGGCTGTATCTCAGAGCAGCCCCCTCATGGCTCCCCTGGCAGGCACAGTGGCAGTCTCTCTGAGCAGCCCCTTGCTCCCCCCCACCACTGCCCCTCTAGGTGTTTCTCAGAACATACTGCCCAACCCCATAAACAACCTAGGGCTGTCAGAGGCCCCAAGGGTGCGGGTGGCGGAGCCAGCCCGAGGAAACCTCTCAGGAGCCTCAGCCAGTGCAGGACCAGCCACCACCTCCAAAGGTAATTGGTACAGGGTGGGGCAACAGGGCACCCTGGATAATCCGATTCCTGCTCCCATCCTGCCTCACTCTAACCCCCCCCTCTCATTTCCACATCACCAGTCACCAGTGAGCACCCCCAGCCGACCCAGGACTCAGAGCCCCTCAACATGATGTTTGTGGGTGCACCCCTCCAGACCTCCACACCTATGAACACCATGGCCACATCCAGTACCACAACAAATTTTTATGCCACCTCGGATACTCGGACCCAGACGGGTGTTCTCCAGGGACAAATGACCCTTGCTTCTCTCCCAAACTCCCCAACAGACTCTCCTACTTGCACAGTCCCCAACTCTGTCCCGACACCTGCCCCCCAAGGTACTGGAAACTATTCCCCTTCAAGAAACTCCCACTCCAACTCCACCACCAGGGTGCACCAATCTCCTACCCGGCCTGTGCCCAATCCCCATTCTCCCCCACGCAACCCCCATTCCCCGCCCCGCACCTCATCTTCTCCGGCTTCAGTCAATGACACCCGGGGTGCACGCACGGTGGAACAGTCTCGGAAGAGCGTGCTGGAGATGGAGCGGAAGATGTCCCATCGCAAGTCTAGCAAGTTTCCTGACACTCCCCGAGGTCAGTAACACCACAGGGGCTCAACGTGAGTCTCGTGCCAACTCCCCTATCACACACCTGGACTGCTAACCAATGGCCCTGCCACTCCCTTCGCTTATTGCTCAGCTGAGACCCTTTGCCATCCCCAGACTCAAAGCAACTAGCCTGGGAGAGGCTAGTGGGGGAGATTGCCTTCCAGTTAGACCGAAGAATCCTATCCAGCATCTTCCCAGAGCGTGTGCGCCTCTACGGCTTCACTGTCTCCAACATCCCCGAGAAGATCATCCAGGTGTGTGGCTATCCGTTCTCCTACATTGCCAGAGGGGCCTTCACAGATGTGGAAGTAAAGCTCGGTACTGAGGGGCCTGGCATTTAAGGGGACTCTGAAATGGAGGGAACCCAGGGCTCAGTACAAAAAGCTGGCAAGGGTCCAGAGCATCTGGTCAAGGGAATCCATGAGGAAAGAGGGAGGGGGAGTTTCCTCAGATGGGCAGGTAGCCATCCTCTAGTGCCTCGAAAATGACCTTTGAATGGGCAGGCAGCTCTAACCACAGGGACTAAGCCAGCAACCTAAAGAATTCTACGGCCTTCTCCTTCAGCATCCCCAATGCTCTCTGGGGATCACTGGGAAGACAGAGCTGGGAGCCCACTGAGTAGATGGCCAGCAATGTTGCCAGATGGGCTGATTCTCATGCTAATGGGTCCTCAGTTATGGCCACAAAGCCTCCTCCCATTGAAAAAAGGAGATAGATGTTTAAAAACAAACAAAAAACAAACAAACCCCCCAATCAAAACAAACAAAAAAACTAAGAAACAAAAAACTTTTGTACCCCTGTGTCTTACAGGCATAGATGGCACTGGCAAGTGGGTAAGACTAGGGATGTCAGTTTGCACTCGGCTGGATACCCATGTGAGACAACAATGGTGGGGTTCCTATCCCTGGCTTCCCCGTGTTGCCAGTTGCTTGCTCTCTTACCATCTTTGTGTACAGAGTGTAAGCACCTGTCATCTGGGTAGGGATGACTTTTGAGACCACGATTGCACAGGCTGATTCTGAGCTTTTCCTTGGCTAAAGTGTCCTTTGATTTAGATGCTTTGTTTTTTTTTGGGGGGGGGGGGTTGGGAGATTGAAACAGGGTCTCAGTGTGCAACCATGAATGGTCTAGAACTAGCTTTGTACCTCTGTAGGTCAAGTTGGCCTTGAACTCACAGAACTCTGCCAACCTCTGCTTCCTGAGTGCTGGGATTAAAGGCGTGCACTGTTTTGCCTGGTTTAGATGCTTAATTGTTTTTTAGATACTTAATTTTGAGTTAGTTTATGGATGGATTAAACAGATAATTTCTAGATTACACTTTTTTTTTTTTTGAAACAGGGTCTTGTGTAGCCCAGGCTGGTCTTGAGTTCATTTTATAGCCAAGGATGACCTTAAACTTCTGAGATTCCTGCCTCTACTTCCAAATGCTGGGATTAGAGGTGTGTTCCACCATATCTGATTTTATGAGACACTGGATTTCTTTTCTTTTTCTTTTTGTTTTGTTTTTTTGTTTGAGACAAGGTTTCTCTGTAGCTTTGGTGCCTGTCCTGGAACAAGCTCTTGTAGACCAGGCTGGTCTCGAACTCACAGAGATCTGCCTGCCTCTGCCTCCTGAGTGCTGGGATTAAAGGTGTGTGCCACCACTGCCCCGACCTATGTATGTACCAGAGGTATTTGGTGCCCTCAAGCCGGAGCTACAGGTGTTCATGAACCACTGCCCAGTGTGGGTGCTGGCAGTCGAATTGGTCCTCAGCTAGAACAGTGCAGGTTTTGATGGCTGAGCCATCTCTCCAGCCCAGTTACTCTGTCTTTTTAACCTACCCAAAAGTGGTTACAAAGATTCACCTTTTTGCCTTCCTCCAGTTGTGAAGAACTTTGTGGAAGATGTTTGAAGAGTCCTCTTGGCACCCTTATCCTAGGGACCCTGAGTCCAACAGTGTCCGTGTGAGAGTGACTAGGGCCATTCAAGGGTGCAAGTGGCACCTTGACTACCCCTTGGTCTCCCAAGAATGATCTCATGTTCACATACTGATTTGGTATCCAAACCACCTTAAGTATCCAAGCCCTCTTAGGCTATCCAAGCCCTCTTAGGCGTTCTAATAACCTGTATATCATTTGGATTTTTCTTGGTAACAATCATATTGTTTTTTCTAGGCAGATATATAGATATATTTACATCTTGACATGTAACCCAAGCAGGCTTGAAACCTATGGTCCTCCTACCTCAACCTCCTGAGAATGTCCCAGATACTATGTTATTTATTTTTGTGTATTTGGGTTGTTCAGACAAGTCTTGTTAAGTAGCCCAGCTGGCCTGGACCACAACACTTGCTGTGCTACTCCTTCCTCTTCCACCCGAGAGGTCGGATGAGAAGTATGAGCCGTTGTGCCCAGACAATGAGTGCATGAATATTTTTACCTATTTACTTGTTGAGACAAAGCCTTGATGTGTATGTGTCCCTAGTTGTGCTCACACTGTGTAGCCCAGATTGACCTTGAGCCTGAGTCAATGTCCCTGGCTCAGTCTCTAGAGTGCTACAGTTACGGGCGTGAACCACCAGGCCCATCTACTTCTTTAATTCTTAAAATGTTGATTTTGGAGAGATGGCTCCATGGTCAAGCACATGTACTGCTCTTCCAGAGGACCTAAGTTCAAACCATGTCTGGTGACTCACAACCACCTATATAACTCCAGCTCCTAGGGCTTTCAAAACCCCTGGCCTGTGTGGGCCCCTTCATTCATGTGCACATACTCACATACTGACACATACATATAATTAAAAATAATAAACATGGGGCTGGAGAGATGGCTCAGAGGTTAAGAGCACTGGCTGCTCTTCCAGAGGTCCTGAGTTCAATTCCCAGCAACCACATGGTGGCTCACAACCATCTGAAATGAGATCTGGCGCCCTCTTCTGGCATGCGGGCATACATCGAGGCACAATGTTGTAGACATAATAAATAAATCTTTAAAAAAAAGAAATATTTCAAAAAAATAATAAACATGTTTTTATTAATTTTTAAGTAAATAAAAATTCAATATTAACATACAAACATGATACATAAAAACATGAAAACAGGACTTTACAGGAAGCTCATCTGGTAGGGTGCTTGCCTAGCCCTGCTACCTAGACCAGACGTGGTTGTTACATGCCTTCACTCCCAGAACATAGGACGCAGAAACAGGAGGATCAGGAACTCTGGGTCACACTTAACTACCTGACAAGATCAAGGTCAACCTAGGCCACACAAGAGTCTGTCTCAGAATGAAGAAAAAGATAAAAAGAAAAACCAAGAACAAAACATGAACTCATCACTCTTAATGGGATGCCATATGATGCACGCTGTGGAATCAGGTTACACACATACTTCTAATATTTTTCAGTTTTCTTTTTTTAAAGATTTATTGTATTTTCAATTATGTATAGCTTCTTTCTCTCCTTATCTCTCTCAGTGTGTGTGTGTGTGTGTGTGTGTGTGTGTGCACGTGCGTGTGCAGGGACCCTTAAGGTCAGAGGTGTCAGATTCCCTGAGAGTTGGAGGTTATGAGTCACCCTGACATGAGTGCTGGGAACCAAACTCAGGTTCATTTCTTCCTCTGTGTGTGTGTGTGTGTGTGTGTGTGTGTGTGTGTGCGCGCGCGCGCGCTTCATGTCAAACTCAGGGTCATGTATGAAGGCCAACATTCTACCAAATCTCAATTCTCTCCTTATCACGGATTACATTGGCTCCATCTTTTTCAAATTATATAAAGCAGTAATCACACAGGCAGCCTTTCCTTGATCTATCCGACAGGAACACCAATCTCCTCAGTGCACTCTGCCTACCTGAAAGATTCTCTCTCTTAGACAAACCACCCAGTGGTCTCAGTTACAAACAACAACTGATGCAAGCAGATATGGATTTATTATAATATTAAGGCCCTCAGTTCCAGGAAGGACACACAATTGCGTTTGTTTGCTATACTGCACAGAAAAATGCTAACATACCAAGGGACTTTCCTAGTGGACACACCATGGGCACCGGTCCCAAGACAGCATATAGATACCTAGCCAGGTGTCCCCAGTTGAGCCCAGCTGTCCCTGGAGAACCAGTCCCATATCCATGGTACCCCCTTGGAGGCCAGTCCTTCCTATGCAAACGCCTCTTCCCACATGGAGTCCCACCTGTCTGTCTGCATCCACTTGCTTGGTAGAAACATAGGAACCTTGACTGCAGGGGGTTTCGGGAAAGGCGGTGGTCAGGAAGACCTTCCTGTGCCGTTAGAACAGTGTCTGTCACTCCAGGTTAAGAGCTTTCCATTAACTCTTGGGAAGGCCTGCAAACTCTGGGGTCAGGCAGACTGGGAAAATGAAACACTCACTATACCTCCATACTGGAGGTCATACTTCCTGTCCCCCGTCCCTGGTGGCTTTCCCCTAGTCTCATATATCTGGTATGGAACAGACAATGGGATGGGCATCTCTGGAAGCTTTGGGAAGTCGCTGGGCCTGCCTGAGCTGGGTTTTGTATGCCTCGACCTCAGGCTCGGCCCTCTGGACCTTTTGGGTGCCACAGCTTCTCCTCCCTTGGCACCCTCTTAGCAATTCCTAACCATTTCCTCCCCTCGGCCTCTCGGGTCCCTGCTCTTCCCGCCTGCCTGTGATCCAGAGTGCTGTGGGAGGTTCCTGATGGCCACTCTCCCAACAGGCCTCCCTAAACCCCAGTAACCACAAGCTGGATGAGGACCTCTGCCAGACCCTCACGCAGCGCTATGTGAGCATCATGAACAGGCTGCAGAGTCTGGGCTACAATGGACGGGTGCATCCAGCGCTGACAGAGCAGCTGGTGAATGCGTATGGCATCTTGCGCGAGCGGCCTGAGCTGGCAGCGTCTGAAGGTGGCTCCTACACCGTGGACTTCTTGCAGCGTGTACTGGTGGAAACCGTGCACCCCAGCATGCTCACCGATGCGCTCCTGCTGCTCTCCTGCCTTAACCAGCTGGCCCATGACGACGGCAAACCCATGTTCATCTGGTAACACTGGTGCCCGGCTGGCCCAGGCTCACTTGGCCCTGCAGGCCGTCGTGCATGGCCATTAAAATTTCCCACAGACACAAGTCACTGGGCCCATGCCACACCTACCTGCTCCTGTGGGGTACCTCACTAAGTACATTCAGTTCTGTCGGTCCTGGAGGGCCACATTCACATTACAGGCACCTGGAGAGATTGCTCAGATCAAGGCTCAGATGCTGTCTTTCTGCAGGGATGGAATGGAAAGCCCCGGGGTTCCCTTCCACTTGATAATGAAAGGAGAAGTTCTGGGAGTTAAAACAAAGAACAGGAACAGGGAAGGAAGGATACACACAGAGGAAAAACCTGTGCTAACCAGAGACTGGGGGTGGGGACAGTAGAGGCAGGAGAGCCGGATGCCACCCATCCAAACCTGGGCAGAGGACAGGGAGATGGCAGCCCCTTGCAAAGATGCCCAAGGTCTGGGAAAATGAGGGGCCCTATCCAAGTATGGGGGATTCAGAGCTGGGACCAGGGAATAAAGAAGATGAGTTGGAGAAAGGAATGGGGGTGCATATGGAGTAGTGGAATCAAAGTGAGAGCAGAAAGACTGTGGTATTACTGCAAGAGTGTAGACCAAGGATGGGCTGCTTCCTAAGAAGGGCAGTGGGGGAAAGCCCATGATAGCTTCTGGCTGGCCTTGAGGGTACAGGTGCCAGGGCTGGGGCAAGAAAGAAAAGAAGCTGGGCAGTGGGGATGCCCTCCTTTAGTTCCAACAGGTGAATCTCTGAGTTTGAGGTCAGTCTGGTCTACAGAGCGAGTTCCAGGCTACACAGAGAAACCCTGTCTTGAAAAACCAAATAAAGGGGGGGGGGTGTAAAAGAACCAGGGTCTTAGAAAACTAGTCCTTACTAGTTTTTGGGGTCTTAATACAAACAAGAATCTTATCCGTACCAATAAAAATTCCAGGAACAAAGAGGTGTGGGGTTGCTGGATTACCCCGGCTTAATACCTAGCTAGGCCCCTTAGAGCTTGTCCCTTTCTGCCCTGACCACTCCTGTCAGAGAGACTTTGGGAACCCAGCCAGACAGCTCATTAACAGTCATCAAAAGTATCTCCACGACTCTCTTGGCCACCTGGGTGAAGACAAGTAGCCAGGACAAACTTGATATGGCAACCTAAGCGACACTTATGGTTGATATCATGGTGGATGCTGGCTCACAGCTGGAATTGGGGAGGCAGAGAAAAGTCTGTGAAAGCCAAGTGACAATGTAAGAGCCTAAAGTTGAGCTGGGCAGTGGTGGTGCACGCCTTTAATCCCAGCACCCCGGAGGCAGAGACAGGTAGATCTCTGAGTTCCAGGTCAGCATGGTCTACAGAGTGAGTTCCAGGACAGCCAATGTTACACAGAGAAACCCTGTCTCAAAAACAAAGCAAAACAAAACAAAACTCGTCAGTGTTAAAGTGCTCATAGAATGGGGAACCTCCTTTTACCTGGCTCGTGTGTCCGGACGAGCCTCCTTAAAGTATAGAACTAACGCTCCCTCCCCCGACTTTAAGCTCTTAAGTCACAGCCACAACCTTTGCAGGTTGAGTCTTTGCACTCAGGAACCAGGCACAAGCACCTGCATGCCCTTAGCCAGAAAGTAAGGCTTATAGGAGGGGTGGGGAAAGCTAGGCGGGAGGCGGGGCCCTAAGTTTTACTTGAAGTCCTAAGTGGACTCGCCAAGCGTAAGAAAGAGCGCAGTGGGCGGGACTGTGAAGCGCGGGTTCTTTTTCCCCCTTCCAACCGCCACGGTAGTTTGAGTGGGTGGGGCCAATGTCCAGAACTCAGGCTCCGGCACAGATCCTAGTTGTGCCGCCTGGTCTTGACTTCCTGCAGTTCCGGCGGACTCTTAAGGATTCAACTCTCCGGCTGGAAATGAGTCTCCCTGACGTTTCGCTGCGAAGGAGCCCGGTTCGCCATGAACCCTCACTCGATTGGCCCCCGACACCTGACGCCCTGAGGCCTTCACCTTTCCCACATCCCTTGCTACAAGCCCTATATGGCTTATCCCGCAAGCTGCTCTTCCCAGCCTACTGGTCTCTGGACCAACTGCTGGGCTGCTGGGCACCAATGGCACGATCCAGTAGTCTGGGGTGGCTCAAAGTCCTGGCAGGAAGTGGGGCGGCGTTGCTATCGCTGATGGTAGTCGGCCTACCCCTGGTGCTGTTTGGCCTTGTACTCTGGCTGCCCCTACAGGTCTGGCGCCGCCCCTTCTGCTACCAGCCCCCTCCATCCTGCTGGGTTTGGCCACAGCCCTGGCACCCGCCTGCTGAGCGCGTGCGCTGCTTTGCCTTTTTCACTGCCAATCTGTGCCTGCTCCCTGACGGGCTGGCACGCTTTAGCAACCTGTCGCACAGCCAACAGCGCGCGGAGGCCATTGGTGCTGTACTGCTAGGTAGCCTTCGAACGTCACACTATGGGGCTACTGGATGCAGCCAGCCGCTGCCTGTGGTGCCTGGCGGTGAGCTGAGGGCCACAATACCTACGGGTTTGGACTTCGTGTGCCTGCAGGAAGTGTTCGATCTCCGCGCAGCTCGTCGTCTTGTGCGCGTCCTGGCGCCAAATCTGGGCCCAGTCCTATACGATGTGGGCACATTTGGCTTAGTGCCCGGGCCGTACATCAAGATACTGGGCAGTGGACTTCTACTGGCCTCGCGCTACCCGCTTTTGCGTGCCACCTTCCGGTGCTTTCCTAACGCTCGTCGCGAGGACGCCATGGCCTCCAAAGGTCTACTTTCCGCCCAGGTACTAACAGGCTGCAATGCATCCTAGCAGGGAGAGGGTAAGCAATGGGTCTAACAAGCAAGGAGAGCTGGAACTGTGGGTGGCGTTGCAGGCACAACTGGGCATCTTGGATGGGCGCCGTATCGTGGGATACCTTCATTGCACACACTTGCAGGCACCCGTTGGTGAGCTCTTCGGGGGGGGGGTTGTTGGAAATGTGGGCAACCCCTCTTCTCTCCTTTGAGAGCAGTAGATCCCTAACTTCACCAACATTTTTGTCCCTACACCCTGGTGGTTGTTTCCTGCCCCTCAGACATCCCAAGAAATGCTTGGGTGGGTTTACAGATCAGGACCTGGGTATGGCCTTGGATCCCCACTCTGGGCTGAGGCAACCCCAACTCTCCTCTTAGAAGATGGGCATGTTCGCTGCAAACAGCTGTCACTGCTCCTGGAATGGGTGGAGGAGTTTGAGGCCGAGAGCAGCCAGAGTGGCGAGGCTGTAGCCTTCAGCGTCCTACTGGGAGACTTCAACTTCGACAACTGCTCACAAGGTGAGAAGCTGGGGCAGGTGGAGCCGAGAGACCCAGACCTGCCTGCTAAGAAGCGGTTTTCTTCTACAGATCACGCAAAGGAACAGGGGCACAGGCTCTTCAGCTGTTTCCACGACCCCTGCCGGCTAGGCACCTGTCAGGAGCAGCCCTGGGCCTTGGGTACTGCTTCTGTAGAGGAGGGGAGAGCAGGTCTGTGGGATCCCAGTCAGCAATGCTGCCACTGATTCCGCTCCCCCTCTTCCCGACTCCACAGGGACAATTCTGAGCACTTGTAAGCTACACCACGCCATTGCCAGCTCCCCAGAGATGCTTCGGAGGTAAGTGGAATGAGCCCAGGCAGGTCATCTGGGAGGAACTGCCCTAGCCTCAGTGATGCTGCGCCTCTCCTAGGGCCCTGGAGGAAGAAAAAGGGCGCCGCCTCTACCTGGCAGGACCCCCTAGTGGAAATCACTCAGATAAATCATGGCAGGGTCGGCGCCTGGACTATATCACCTACCGCGGAATACCTGGGAGTCGCCTGAGTCCAGTAAGTGCCTGAGCTGGGGGCAGTTGGGCTTGCTCAGACTGCAAACAGCTCTCAACTTGATGCCTGCCCTGCAGGAGGTGGAGCAGGTGACTTTCAGTACTGCGCTGGCTGGGCTCACAGACCACTTAGCTGTGGGCCTGAAGCTTCAAGTTGTGTGCTCCTGACTCTGGCACACAAAGGGACGACAAGTGAGAAAGGCCACCAATAACCGTGCGACTGAAGGATCTTTACTGGGGGACACTCACACAGCTTCCTGGGCACGGCGGTACTCATATACACTGCCGCGCTCTGGAAAGGCTGGAAAGAGTGGGGGCGAACCCGGAGGTGGCGAACCCGGAGGTGGCGCTGGGTCCTCTGGGTCTCCGTAGCCTCCACCGCCCGGTGTGTGAAGGCAGAACACGTCCTGTAAAGAAGAGCAGGTTCAACACAGGTGTGGCCTTGTCCCAGTAAGATCACAGAGGCCACTACACAGCCACCCTAGCCAAATTAAAATTTTTGCATCTCTGATGTTTACCACACAGGCTTCGTCTCTTACCCCGGGGTACACGGTCACAGATGTCTTCCCGCCCAAATTCACTGTGCGTCCGTCCTTTCTGATCAGGAGGTTTAAGCCCCGCGCACCAGGCTCTCCCCCTACAGGAGGAGGAAACAAGGAGATGGGGGTCAGTGGAGGTAGGGGCAAGAGATGGGATCCTGAGGTGGCAGGCAGCCACAGGGCAAAAGAGGCCAGAGAGGGCTGGGAGTCACCCACCATAGAGGCCATAAGGCTGGAAGGCCCGGCGCTCGGTGAGCACGGACAGCAGCGCCTCTTCCCGAAAGACCAGCTCTCGGATAACACCATCCCCTCCCCGGAAGCGGCCTCGGCCCCCAGAGCCTGGCCTCAGCTCAAAGCGGCGCAGGATAACTGGGTACCTGTGCAGGCAAAGAGCACAGCAAATGAGCGGCAGACCCATCTCCAGATCCAACTGCCCAGCACTGTTGGCTGCTCAGCTCACCGGCTCTCCAGAATCTCCGGGTCCGTGATACGTGTGTTAGTCATGTGACTGTGCACACCACTGCGCCCGTGCCAGCCAGGTCCGGCGCCCGCACCACCAGCCACCGTCTCATAGTATCCCATCCGGGCATTGCCCAGGGTCACATTGTTCATGCAGCCCTGACAGAAGCACATAGCAGTATTTTGTTAATGTGGGTATCCACCCCCACCACGCTGTTTTTCAGCAGCTCCCAGACCTTTGCTCCACCACACCTGGGAGGCTGAACAGGCCCCGAAAGCCCCCAGAATGACGTCCACTACTCGCTGAGATGTGAGCACGTTGCCGCCCACCACTGCTGCCTCTGGGGATGGGTCCAAGATGGAGCCTTTGGGAATTATTACACGCACAGGAGCCAGGCAACCCTGGTGAATGAACAGGGTGATTAATAGGGATGGGTACCACTCAGATTCAGATAAAAATTCTACCACCCTAGGCTGTTCTATTGGGCTGCCTTTGTCTTCAGGCAAACCTCAGGGTGACCTCACCCCTGCAAACCTGGTTAAGTGGGATGTCACGGCCCACGAGACAGCGCAAGCAATAGATGAGAGCGGACAGTGTTATGGCCCTCGGGGCATTGAGATTGCCGAACACCTCAGACCCGGAACCGCTGAAGTCAAACACTGCGCTGCCCTGCCCACAAGGAAGAAAGGTGTGGCCCTCAGCAACTGGTCACACCCCAGAGGCCAGTGCTGTCCCGTCCCCACTGCCCTCGCACACTAACCTGACTCAGGTCTATCTGAACATGCAGACGGATCGGGGAGCCGTCATCCATGTGGTCCTCTGCAGATACCTCGAGGGGCAGGCCCTGGGCCTGCCGGGAAGCTCCGAAAGCCCGAAGCATGTCTCGAACTGCTAATTCAGCGTTTGCCTAGCAGGAATAAGGTTCAGGCCAGCCATGCCACCTGCAGGGTGGCCCCACTACCTTGGAGCCACGACACTGCCCCATGATGCTCTCAGGCCCACCTGAATATGGCCCATATAGGCCTGCACCACATCCAAGCCATACTGCCCGATCAGCTCGCCCACCAGCTGGATGCCCTTCTGGTTGGCTGCCACCTGGGCACGAAGATCCGACAGGTTGTCATGCAGGTTCCTGGTTCCACTACAGCCAGGGATCTTGCCTGGTGCCTGCAGGGCCTCTGTCACCGCTGGATGGTGGATGGACAGGGTCACAACTGAGTCACCTTCCATGCCCCCAGGAACCTGTGTGCCTGCCTGTTCCACACCCACGACACACACGCTGGGCACTGGGAGCACCCTATTGACCTCCCACTGACTTGCCACCTCCCCTGTTGCAAACTCATGGACTCTGAAGATGTAGGCTCCATCCTTCTGCTGAGCCTTTTTTTGCAGCCCAGCATCTGGAGCACCTCTGGCAAGCAGCAGTGCCAATGACTTCGCTGGAGCTGGATGTGGCTTGGGAGCTGGTGGGTTTGTCCCTAAGCAAGCCCATCCTTTTCTAGGCTCCCCTCTACACCTCGCAGGAAAAGGTTTCTCTGATACACATTCCACAAGCACCTTGTGCCGTCTGCCCTATGTCCTGCCTACTCCCACTGGCCTCCTAGTACTTCAAGAACATAAGGCAGCACAGAGCGGAGACACGGCTCAGCAGTCAAAGAGCCCTTGATGCTCTTTGAGAGGATTCAGGATCGATTTCCAGCATCCACACAAGGGGCTCTTAACTGCCTCTAACTCCAGTTCCTGAGGATCTTATGCTCCCTTCTGGTCTCCAAGGACACCTGCATATATGTAGTGCACATACATGCACTCAGGCAAACACACACACACAAAAGGACTATCGGGCACCTGTCATTCCTGTCATCTTACAGTTTCCTACATCTAGACAAGACTCCCCTCCGCTCCTGGAAGCAGTGCCGTCTAGCCCGGGGACGACACCACACCAGGGGACCCCTCACTTCACCGTCTTGGACTTCCCTGAGGTTTTCCTGGCCACTTGTACCCTCAGCCACATGGTTACACTTGTGTCTTCATGATCCTCCTCAGCTCCCAATGGTCAAGGTTATGTATCCTAGGTGTCTGTGGCACCCAGAGTGGCCTACCATGCCCTCACCTCAACTCCAGAATTCCTTTTTGACTCCCTAGAGCCCTATGACCTCAGAACAGTGCCATCTTTTCCAGTGCTCCCATCTTGCCTGCAGCTGCTGTATACTGCTCAGAGCAGAGCCTCCATCCTGTAGCTGTCTACACCTGACCCAACAGTCCCTCCTACCCTCTGCTCCTGGACACCTGACCCAACAGTCCCTCCCACCCTCTGCCACCTGGATACCCATGCTCTTTGAGGGTGACTGCAGCTGTTACACCTGACCACTCTACTCACCCTCACGGTTACTCTGCAGACAGGTGTGCAGCCCAACCAGTATGGCTCCAGCTGCTCCACTGCCCAGTGACTGAGACCCAGACCCAGACAGGGATCCTGCTGCCTCAATACCCAGTGTAGCTTGTAGCAGTAGCCAACCTTTTCCACCTGCTGCCCCCTTGGATGTCTTGGCCAACTCCCCACCCCAAAGTCACCTTCCAGAAGACATCAGTCATCTCAGCTCTCTGCGCTTCTGAGATGACTTACAACTGCCCTGAGAGGGCGCCACATGTCTTTGCCATGCCTCATGGCAGGCCTGAGCTGATAAATGAGGATGTTATCTATCAGTTGTGTATCAGGATCCTGACCAGCCTGGTTCTTGGTAGCAGCCAAGCATCCTTGCCTGCTGAACCATCACTGTGACCCGTCTCCAGCTTACCCTCTTCCTGGAAGACGCCTCCCTGGACCAGTTTGAAGGATAGAAAAACAGCACCCTCTTGTTGCAGTGTGGTAGAGTGAGGAGGCATAGAGCCTGGCGTGATACCCCCAATGTCTGCATGGTGCCCTCGGCTGGCAACATAGAACACCGGCCGTGACTGGCCTGGCCAAAATACCTAAGGGGTAAACGGCAACTGTCAGCGGCACCAGAAACCGCTCGTCCCTCTGATGGTAGCCAAGGCAGCACTCCTCACCGGTGTGATAACAGTCAGGTCTGGGAGGTGACTGCCCCCTGCACTGGGATGGTTGCTGAGCAGCACGTCACCAGGATGGAGGTCAGCTCCTAAGTGCTGAATCTGAAACCAGGAGACACACACAGAGTGGGAAGGGAAAGTGAAGTCATGGGAAAGGGAGGGGCAAAAGGGAATAAAAGAAGTCACTGTCACCACACCTGGAACTGTACAGTCTCCTGCATGGCACCCAGGTGCACAGGAATGTGGGGAGCATTGGAGACCAAGCCCCCGTCTGGCCCAAAAAGGGCACAGGAGAAGTCGAGGCGTTCTTTGATGTTGGTGGAGATGGCTGTGCGCTGAAGGATTCGACCCATCTGCTCTGGGGGGCACAGAGTAGTAACCAGCTAGTCCCATCATCCACCAAGAAAGGGGCATAGGACCCACAGGGTGAAAGCCTTCTGCACTCAAACCCAGCAGCTTTTCCTGTGCTCTGGGGAAGACCAGGGTGGTGGCACACCTTCTTGGGCAGGAGGGCTGTAGCCAGGTGTATGTCAGCTTATGAAAAGAGCGTTCTCTTTCCTGCCTGCCTTGGGTCTCTTCAACTTCCCTCCCTGACTGGTGCAACAAGAACCCGATCTCCAAGCTTGGACCCCTGGGCTTCTGAAAGCCTATGGCCTGACTCTGAACAGATGAGCTCATAGCGGCTGCCTGTTTTCTCTCCCTAGATTGCTGAAGATCACATGACTCCTGGTGTGGCGAAGAAAGTGCTTGCCCCGTGTAAGGCCTGCTCTTGCAGCAGGGAGTGCAGTTTCAGAGCCAAGGCCATACTGCTCACCCCACCACCAGTGAGGTTCCCGCCCTTCCCCTTGGCACACACTTGCCAGGTCACCACATGCAACAAGAGCCAATGTGACCCCACTTGTCTGTACTTTTGCCTAGTATGCAATCCCTCATATCCTACATCACATATGCCAGCGCTACAAGGAAGACAACAGTATCCACTCACCAGCAATGCTCATGAAGCGGTGTGAGAAAATAGACAGCTGGATGGGGTCAAGCTTGGTGCCCGACATGCTAGGAGCCTCAGCTCCCACAGAAATGCGGATGTCCCCTGTCTCAGTCACCTCTGCTTGGCAACCTGGTTCTACGAGGATGGTGCTGGGGGCAGGGGACACAAAGGAGCTACAAGAAGGCTGGCCACAACCTCCCCCCAACCAGGGATGTCACTAGTCCATGCTGGAGATGCCCCGACCATGGAACCTCTGCAGCCCTGAGCCAAGGGATCTGCTGTGAAGGGTACTGCAATAACCCCTCCAAGGCTTTACCCAACCCAGGCTTACCTGTTGCTGTCAATGATAAGGCAGGGCCCCTGGAGCTGGTGCCCATAGCCCAGCTCTCCTAAAAGGTACACGGGGGTCTCTTGATAACCCCCCTCAAAGTAGCACTGTGTCACCTGCAGAGGGTGTGGAATGAGCTGGGCTCCTGGATCATCCTTCCTGAGGCCCCTCAACATGACTGAGCTTCCCCATCAGCACTTGTCCCCAGGTCCTAAGGATGTAGGTGGACCAGCATAGCAAAGCCTCCAACCTTGTCCACCCGTGGAGGTCCAGTCTTGGCTTTGGAGGTGTCCTCCAGGCGAAGTCCACTACGGCCAGTTCCCCGCACTCGCACGTCGTCTACCACCACTGGCCGCTCAGGAATGATGAAGCCAAACTCTCTCAGGTACCTGCGCTCACCCATCCAAGGGACCAATCAGAAGAAGGCAACTAGAGCAGCAGGCCACATGCTAGACCCACAGAAGGGCACATATACCTCTCAACAAAAGCTGCTCCAAAGTCGCCAGCACGGGGTGAGTGGGCTGTGGCCGGATGCTGATGGGCAGACACCATTAGGGCACAATCAGTGCCTTGGTAACGAAGATGCAGGAAGCCCTCAATGCTGATCTGAGACCTGCAGGAAGCAGGTTAGGCCATTCACCCAGTGCCTTCTGAGGATGCCTGCCCTACTTCCTCACACTCTGAGACCATTGCCCTGAAGACATCCTGTGGTACACCACCAAAGGGCTGGTGGAGATAATGTCAGCCCTGTGTTCAGTGGTCCATAACTCTACCTAGAGAAACCCTGGGCCCGCAACGCATCCACACACTGCTCCTCCAGGTGGCTCAGTCTCTGGTCCAGTTGCACAAAGGTTTCAGGTGTGTAAGACAGGGAACAGGGCTCCTGTGCTTCGTGAACCACATCTGCCAAGGCCAGTCCCAGTGCTGACAGCAGCCCACTGTGCCTGCAGAAATGGTGGTACAGAGGTGTGGGGACACTCCTCAGAGCCAGCTCCCTCAGCTAAGGGCATATGCCCATGTACAAACTTACCTGTGAATATGCACAGTGTCCATACCCAGGGCCCGGGCAATGGCACAAGCATGCTGCCCACCAGCTCCTCCAAAGCAGGCTAGCACGTGGGCTGAGGGGTCATGGCCTCGTGCCTGGTGATTCAGGAAGGGTCAATAAGTCATCTTTCCTACCCTGGACAGGCTCCCACCCCATTTCATTTCTGGTGGGCTGAAAGAGTATAGGAGCAGGGCTAGGACAGACAGGTGATGGTGGACAGAGGGGGCATACCTGTGTGAGGGCACGGATAGGCCGGCACATGGCTTCATTGGCAACACGTACAAACCCCATGGCCACCTCCTCCAGACTTAGTGGGGAAGCTGGGCAGGGTCCACTAGTCAAGAAGCTGTTGACCTCAGTGGCCACAGCCTCTAGAGCCTTTCGGGATGCCTCTGGGGACAGTGGCTGGTCTTCTCCAGGTCCAAAAATGCAGGGGAAAGAGGCCGGCAGCAGGCGACCCAGGACCAGGTTAGCATCTGTCACAGTCACAGGACCCCCTGGGAAGCAGGCATGGTATGTGGGTTGGAGGCTAATGGAGCAAACCAGATGTGGGCAGCAGGGACAGAGACAGGGAGTAGAACAGACTAGAGCACCACCCAGAAGGAGCGGCCTGTCGGAGCAGAGGCTAGCTCTTACCTTTGCGGTAGCAGGCAGGACCTGGGTGAGCACCTGCTGACTCCGGCCCGACCACAAAGAGGCCAGACCTTGGGGGGTAAAGGACTGGGATTAGAGGTGGGAAGGATGAAAAAACCAACAGGTCCTGACTGAAGAGATAGGCACTGACCTGAAGAAGAGGCGGGAACCCCCTCCAGCTGCCACTGTGTTGATGTCCAGCTGGGGAGCCTGGAGGGTGACACCAGCTGTGCTAGCCTCAAAGACGTGCTCAAATTCTCCAGCATAGCGGCTCACATCTGTGGATGTGCCTAACAGGGATAAGATGCCAAGAGTCACCCAAAGACCCACATCCCCAGTTTCATCCAGCTAGGTTGCAGAGTCTCCCCTCATACACCCGCTTTAGCCGTCTCATACCTCCCATGTCAAAGCCAATAACAGGCTGACCACCTTCCAGATGGTAGGTGGTAGCTGAGTAGCCAACCACACCGCCAGCAGGGCCAGAAAGCACGGCCCTGGAACCACTGAAGGCATCCATGGGTGCCAGGCCACCATCAGAGCGCATGAAAAGTACTTGCACACCCTGGGAATGGGGAAAATGGAGAGTGATGTCATAGGCAGGCACAGTGGTAGGGCCTGGGGCAGGGTGGTCAACGGGCCTCACCTTTAGTTGGCCCTGGAAGCCGTGGCTGAAGCCCTGCACATAGCGCTGGATGGTGGGAGTGAGGTAAGCATCAGCACAGGCCGTGTGCCCCCGAGGGACAATGCGTACCATGGGCATGGCTTCCGAGGACAAGGACACGTGGGTGAAGCCCAGCTCCCGGGCCAGTGCACCCACCTGCTGCTCGTGCTGGGCCCACCTACAACGAAAACCCAGGGGGCTCTGTGCCTCCCATCCAATACCCTTCCAGCTTTCCTCTGGACCAGGCCTCCACCCACAATAAGCCCTCACTCACGTGTACGAGTGCATGAGCACCACTGCCAGACTACGGATGCCCCGAGATAAGAGCCCCTCCAGCTTCCCACGCAGGGCTCCCAGATCCACAGGCTGCTGGATCTCTAGCAGGTCCCCTGTACGGCCTGAAAGAGCCCATATCCCTCATTCAAAAGTTGCTAGCTCTGCCTCCCCCGAGAACCTCACACAGGCAGCCAGCACCATCCGCACCTTTGACAGGAGAGCCGGCACCTGGTTCTCCATGGTACAGCACCACTCGCTCCTCCACCTCCAGCACCTCCTCATACAGTACCTCTGGCATGGGCACAGCCTGAGGGCAGGCAGAGGCTTAGAAGAGACCCAGGCCTGAGGGTTCTGTGGGGTCCTGAGAGGCTGGAGCAGTGCAGGCAAGGGGATGTGTCCCAGAAAGTAAGGAGAAAATCAAAACGGCCTGGCAAGACCCATCCAGACTCCTCCCTGCACCCAAGCACTTAAGTGGGGTAGAACCAACCCCTGGTACCCCCAGAGGGCAGCTTTTTCCAGGAACCCAAAAGTGAAATCTCCAACCCCTCCCCCTGAACAGTGCTGGCTTGGACTGGCAGGGTACCACAGGCTTGCTTGGCAACTATGGGGACAGAGTCCTGCTGGCAGTGCTCAGTCTCCTTTATGCCTATCACCAAGTGGGTTTGGCCATTGTTGCTTTACCGCCCTCCCCACAGGGCCTTAGCTGGGAAAGGGAGAGGAGTGCACAGATTTGCCTAACACCCAGCTGGCATGGGAGAGCTCACCAGGTCAAAGAGATCTGCCCGGGCCTGGGTGCCAATATGCAGCAGGTCTCGGAAACCCCGTGTCACGAGCAGTGCCACCCGTTCCCCCCGTCGTTCCAACAATGCATTGGTGGCCACTGTGGTACCCATGCGGATGCTGGCAATGCGACTGGTGTCTAGGGGTCGGTCTCGAGGCAGCACCACACCTCCCTCCTGGGGATCACACAGTCAGTGTGAGACCTCAGGCTGGGATTTCCCTCACCCGCTACCTTTGCCCTGGCCCACCTGCTCCAGGATGCGGCGGATGCCCTCTGTGGGTGCATCTGCATAGTTGGCAGGGTCCTCTGAGAGCAGCTTCAGGACGCGCACATGCCCTCCTGGGCACTGGGCAAAAACATCTGTGAAGGTGCCACCACGGTCGATGGCAAAATGGAAGCGCCCTTCTGGGCTGCCCATGATGGCGGGGCTGCAGTCCAGCCGTAGCTCTTCAGATAGTAACCCTGGAAGAACTGGACACAAGAGCCTGTCGTTAGGGATAGGGGCCTGGGGTTATGCCTGAGGGGGCATAGTTTCTAAGCAGAGGCCGGGAGGTGAAGAGGTGGAATCCAGTTCTAGGAGGTGCCCCGGGGAAGAACCAAAGAGTAGGTTTGGTAGGAGCTGCAGGAGCAAGTCACAGGGTGGCCAGGCAAGGCCATCTGTCAGCCCAGTGTCCCCACAGCACAGGTCTGAGAGTCATGGTGCCGACAGAAAGCCAGGACCTGGAGTAGAGGTAGAAGGGCCGCTGGACCCTCGAGCCCTTTTATGCTGGGGGAGCCTGGGTTCTTTCAGCAAGAAAAGGCGCTGGAGTGTGCAGGTAAGAAAT
The DNA here is from genome assembly GCF_014885135.2 of Alexandromys fortis. Classification (NCBI taxonomy): domain Eukaryota; kingdom Metazoa; phylum Chordata; class Mammalia; order Rodentia; family Cricetidae; genus Alexandromys; species Alexandromys fortis. Next base: position 1,112,345 of record NW_026067930.1, on the reverse strand, counting down.
AGCTCCACTTCCTGCTTTGCTCAAGCTTCTGGGCCAAAGCCTTAGGACCACTGGAACCCTACAGAGTCGGTACAACAGTGGGGCGAGGCTAAAGTCCGGGAGACAGGAGGCTTGAAACAACAGAGCCCAGAGAGGGAAGTAGGGAAGGGGGTAGCTGAGTAGGTAAGGACGTCTGCACAGACCCCCCACCTGCGCAACCGCGATCCGTCAGGGCTGGGAAGTCTCGGCTTGTGTTCTCCCGCTGAGCTTCCCGCAGGCCCTGCCCCCACCTGGGGGAGGAGCCTGCAGACCCGAACCCTCTCCCTCAACGCACACACAAGCCTGCCGTGCCTGGCCCTCCGGGTTACATAAGAGCGGGCCGGGCCTGTGCACCTCCTCCTTTGGCCAGACCGATCCACGGAGTGACTGAGTGGCCCTGCCAGCTGGGGCGGACCCAGTGCTTTGGCTCAAGGGCACCTTGGTTCTGGGAGCTGCTGTACCTCTCTCTCTACACATTCTGGTTCGCCAAGCGTGGGCTCCCTTGACACCCACCTTCAGGTCTCTATGTAACTAGCTGAGCCCTAAAGTAACAGTATTTCTGATGTACTCAGACTGTTCCGCAGTGTGGGAGGACCCGAGGCAGGAGCTAGGGTAGGTGGAAAGGACCCCGAAAGGAACAATGGGAGATAGGAGGATCTAGGAGGGCTTCCTGCCTCCGGAAAATCCTCTTATTTGGGCATGTGAAGTTGCACAACGAACAAGAGGCCTCTGGACACGTGCCCCGGTCAACTCCACAGAGTAAAAATGGCTCAGCACACCTAAATCTGATGACTCTCCTGCAGTGAGCCCAGCACTCTTCTGGAATTGGTGTTCCCCCCTCTAGGGCCACAGGATGACTTAGCCATGGGCTCTACCCTCCTGTCTAGTCAGCCCTTAAGGGGACCTAACTCTAAGGAGGAGAAAGTGCACTGGCAGAGGAGGTCCCAGGACAACCAGAATTTATAGGCAAGGAGGACCAGCATTGTTTTCTTGATTCGTCATTCCTTCACGGGCTTTAGCCCCAGGAAAGCAGATCCTTCTCCCTAGGCCAGCATCTCTATACTTTCTAAGACCGATTCAAGGGAGCCTCAATTGTGCTGGCTGGTTACAAGTGGGGACTTCTGCAGGCCAGAGGCTCTGAATTCCAGACCAGGGGGAGACAATCAGCCATGTGTGATAGTGACGCTGCCCTACAAAGGTGACCCCTAAGGAACAGTTAGCTTCTGGGACCTTGGGAAGTCTGTTGAACCTACAGGCTTTATCCACCATGCTAGGCCAGATGCCAGATAAGCCCTAGCACACACTCAAGCCCCCTCCCCCGGACCGAACTAAGTGTCTTGTAGAATATTATTTTAAGGTGTGTTTCATTTGTTTATGCTGTGGAACATTTGTTTTAATGATGCAAAGATGTGCTGCATTCTTTAATGTTGCATTGTTTAACTCTGTGAAGCTGTGAACGGTGCCTGTCTAAAACACCTGATGGTCTAATAAAGAGCTGAACAGCCAATAGTGAGGAAGGAGAAAGGATGGGGGGTGGAGGGCTGGCAGACAGAATAAATACAGGGGGAGTAAGGGAGATGAAGGAGTAAGAGAAGAAGGGGCTAGTTACCCAGCCAGTCACAGAGTAAGAGTGAAAGTAAGATTACGGAAGTAAAAAAAGGAAAAAGCCCAGAGGCAAAAGGTAGTTGGGATAATTTAAGTAGAAACAAGCTAGGCTAAGGCCGAGAATTTATAAGAAAGAATAAATCTCCGTGTATGATTTATTTGGGAGCTGGTTGCCCCTCCTGCCCCGCCAAAAAAAGCCCGAAAAGTAAAGAGTAAAAAACAACCAACAACAAAAGTGCTCCGCTGGCTCTCATGGCCTACTTGGACCTTGGAGGCTAGGGTGTAGGTGAGCTGGTTATGCATGAGAGCTGCGGGCTCTGGACTGCATGCCACACTTCAGGCACTGCCTGGTGCCCTCGGGCATTCCAAAACTGCCCTCACATCCCTTCCTTGTTTTGTGGATGCCCAATCTGTCAGAAGTCCTTTTACTGTGACTTTCAAAACAAATCCAGAGTAAGGCCTGTAGTGCAGGCCTGTAATCCCTGCATAGCTTAGTGAGATTTTAATTTCAAAACAAAAAACAAAGCAGGCTGAGTGGCAGCTCGGTAGTAGACTACTTGCTTCATATACAAGAGGCCCTGAGCTCTATCCCTAGTTTGGATAGACAATATGTGTGTGTGTGTGTGTGTGTGTGTGTGTGTGTGTGTGAGAGAGAGAGAGAGAGAGAGAGAGAGAGAGAGAGAGAGAACGCACCCAGAACCAGAAGACCATCTTCCCTGGAACTCCCTCTTTCTTCTGCATCAACCTCCAACTGGCTGCCACCTTAGGGCATTTGCTCTAAGGGTTCCCTTAGCTTGGAAAGCTTTTCCCCAATCACATGACTCCTGCTTCATTCAGCGCAGCTCGAAGTCACTTTCTCAGAAGTGTCATCTCCTCTCTCCTGCATGGATGTCCAAGAGTTCATCCCACCCTCTTCCCCGGGCTGGCTCCACTTCACTCTTTCTACCACCTGCGGTCCCACTCCATAAGGTCAGGTCTTTGCATGACTTCTTTCCATTTGGGCACACGCTGGATGAGAGGACTCTAAAAGATGCCCGTGGCTCACCTCTCTCAGCATCCTTGAATTTGATTGTCTTACGTCTGGACAACCAGGGGTTGGCAGTCACTTCTGCCAAGAAGCTGGAGCTACAGAAGCCCAGGCTGCTGCCCCTGCTCCTCAGGACCAGCTTCAGCTCTTGGTTCTCCTGGATGAGCTGCACCAGCCGCCGTAGCTCTTCATTCTCCTGTGCCAGCCGCTGGATCTCCTGTCGCAGGCCCTCATAGCTGCTGAGAAGGGACATGCCCAGGAGCGGGCACAGCAGCTGCCCAGTGGTCGGTGGGCTGGCCAGCAAAAGGAGACTCTGCCATTGTGAAGTCAGCATCTTACTCCCACCTCTGCATTCCAAGACTGCCAAGGCCCACTCTTCCTGTCTGCAACAGATTTCTGGCTCTGAAGCTTGGACCACCAGAGATGCCCAGACACCATCATGGGTCTTTGGATTTCTTTATTAAGCTCTTCCTGGAAGGTAGAAGTTTCTCTGCCATGGTCCAGCTTAGGGGTGTCACAGGGAATAATTCAGGTTTCTCTACCACCCACCTGCCACTGACTACAGCCCCTTAGTCTCCATGTAAAATGACGGATCTGAGCAAATGGGTGTGACATCTGAGTCCGATGGTGGTGCAGCACCCAAGGAGGTCGAGGAGGGTGGGTATTGGAGCTACCCTGCAAGGGTGGGGTTTGTGTCTGGCTTCATGAGTGAATAGCAATGACCAGGGCAGGTACAGCCTTAATAGGCTGAGGAACTCATTGGGTCCATGGAAAGGGCTGATGGCCAAGAACTGGATCAAGCAGCCATGGTCTTACCCACAGGGACAATGGATTTGCATTTTACACTGGACTCTTATAAAGGACTTTCTTCCATCCAGTCTGTCTTGTAAAAGTCACTTGGATTTCGTGACTGTTTCTTCATTATTGTTTGCTTCATATCGTTTCCTTTTTGCTTGCTTGATGAGTGCAGCTTTCACTTATTAATTTACAGGTTCTCCATGGATTTCTATGTCCTTTCCACAGTCCAGAAAACTCTGGCAAGAGTCCTTCGTTTGTGGTGACACAGGTGGAGGATGGGGAAGAATTGTCTAGGGCTGTGCTGCAGGAGACTGGGTACCACGGAGCCATCTCTCTGGTTCCAAGCATTGACAATTTAAATAATTCCACAAAGAAACAACCCTAATGCCAGGAAACACAGAATGTTTCAGATAGTGGAGAGATTTTTACCCTGAATGAATGGCAGATTCAGTGAGTTAAACCCCTAGACAGACATTCTGAACATAGAAGGTGAACTGGGATGGATAAAATTTCAAGACCCTGGTAAAGTTCTGTCATAGACCTTGTCACCGTTTTCAGACCTGTGCATGGGATGGCCTAAGTCTCACGATGATTAGTTTATTAGTTTATCAGAGGGATAAAGGTAAATTATCCCAGGTATGTCAAATGTCACTCCATGGGCCTTTCAAAGGATGGTCCTCTTCCCAGCAAAGAGATTCAAGGGTTGAAAGAGATTCTATGAAAAAGGGATGCTCCCCAGGCGGTGGTGGTGCACACCTTAATACCAGCACTTGGGAGGCAGAGGCAGTTGGATCTCTGTGAGTTTGAGGCCAGCCTGGTCTACAGAGTGAGTTCCAGGACAGTCGGGGCTACACAGAGAAACCTTGTCTTGAAAAATGGGGGTGGGGGAGAAGTGACTGACCAGGGTCAAATATTGAAGGGCTGACAAGATGGCTCAGAAGGTGAAGATACTTACTACCAAGCCTGACTACCTGAGCTCAAGCTCTGGGCCCCACAGGGTGGAAGAGAGAAAGCTGTCCTCTAACCCCACATGCTAGCTATAACATATATATTCCTCCACTAAGTATCAAGCCTGGGACAAGAGGCTGAGGTGCCTGTTCACATAACATAGCAAAGCAGACCTGGCTATAGTGGTATTTCATTTGTATTTCAATAAATAAAGTTTGCCTGAAGATCAGAGAGTAAAACAGCCCCACTGGTCAGCCTTACAGACCAAGCAGTGGTAACATATACTTTTAATCCCAAGTAACCATACTAGTTTGCCATAGAAACCAGGCAGTAGTGGTGCACACCTTTAATCCCAGCCCTAGAGAGGAATATAAAACAAGAGGAGACAGCTCTCAGACAGTCTCATTCTGACATTTCTGGAGGCATTATCACCATTTTGGACTAAGGCAGAGGTAAGAGCCAGAGGCTGGCTGTTTTGCTTTTCTGACCTTCAAGTTGAACCCCAATTTCTGTCTCTGAGATCTTATTAATCATGCTACACCTGGTCATCAGCTTCTCCCAGTATCCCTCAGTCACTACCTGTTACATACCCACCCTCTCCCCTGAACGCTCCAGTTCAGGGGTTGGGCTGCCCTTCCCCCAGAGGCTCTTCCCTCTATAATCCAGACATTTTGGTTACCTGCCCCTTTTTGGACCTTTGTCCTCCTGGCTGCAGTACCTGGTTCTCCTCTCTCCCCTGTCCCCTTCCTTTCCCCCTCTCCCACATTGCCCAGTTCAGTCTGGTCATGCCCACTCTGGACTCTCCCAGATGGCCCTGCCTCTGCCCATTCTCTCCCCATATCTACAAGAAACTTTCTCTTCCACCACACCTAGCCAATGCTCTTTCTTTTTTATTTCTTTTTCTCATTCACCCCACACACACTCCCATTCTCTCTCTCTGGGAGAGAACCTCTGCACTGTCTTGCCTAGTCACTGCTGGGAAAGGCAAAAATCTTAATTCCTTATCCTAAACAAAGGCTTAATAGTGTTTAATAGCAGACTTATATTTGATATTTCTTACAATATGGAGTCCAAGGTTATGAACTCCCTATGTAACCAAGAAGGACCATGAAGTGCTGCTATCCTGCCTTTGAGTGCTAGGATTGAAATTCTGGGTCGAATGCGTTCTAGGTAAATTTATTGTAGATACACATATAGATAAATGTAGAGAGCATAGTCAGAGGCAGGGCCATCTGGGAGAGTCCAGAGTGGGCATGACCAAACTGAACTGTGCCATGTGGGAGAGAGGGAAGGCCAGGGACAGGGGAGACGAGAACCAGGTGCAGCAGTGAGGGGGCCAAAGGTCCAAAAATAGGCAGGGATCTAAAATGTCTAGATTATATAGGGAAGAGACTCTGGGGGAAGGGCAGCCCAACTCCTAGGCCAGGGCAGGTCTCCCAACATGCTTGGGCCACCCTTTCACTCTGTATGGCCAAGGTCACACAACAAAGCCAAAAGCGTTTATTTAAGATCTACTGAGAGCTGACCCTGGATCTGAATCATGAAAGCTTTCAGACTCTGGGAAAGAAGACCTGAGGACATGAGGCCCACAATCTCTTAGGAGTAGGAGCCAGGCCTCACTCTGGGAAAAGGAAACCTGTTCGCAATGCCTCACAGACCAACCTGGGGCAAAAGAGGGGACAGAAGGACCCACTCCTACCCAGGCTGTCAACCCTGGCTAATCTGAGGATGAGATTGGAGACATTCAGGCCTGAAGACAAAGGCAACCTCAGAGAAGAGCCATCAGCAGAGATGTGGCAAGCCAGCTAGAAATGTAACAAAATCAGGTTCAGAGGATTGAAAAAAGCCCCTGCTGATAACCACACCTTGGGTAGCCAGAGAAGAGAGTTTCTGGCTGAGGAAAATATTGTGACTGTGGGGAAAGGAATGCAGCAGCCTAGAGCCAAAATGGCCGTGGGCTATCTTAGACCCTTACACAGGATGGTTACCAATCTCTGTATCTGATTGAACATCCTAATGTGATTAGGCAAAGCTCCTGGAATGCGCCAGTAGCCTTGCTTATTATGTCCAACCCACCCTACAGCTGGGAGAAACACCTCACGCTTTCTACAGAAGAGATTCTGAGTCATTCTTGGTATCCAGGACACAAAGATGTACCTGCCATTGGCCAAGCCAGAGGAATGGCAGGTGGCAATTGAGGTTCCAGGTGTTGGCCACCAGAAGGAAACTCTGATCGGCCAATCTCCTTGAGGCATGGCCACAGGACTGCAGACCCTGGAATGTCTTTTGCTTTTGCTGTGCCTCTACATGTTTGCTGCAGCTCTCTTTCTCTGGTGTGAGTGGACGTGGGGAGATCTCCACTGCCTGTAATAAAGTGTTTTTCTCTTGGAAATATCCCATTCTACTGGGTATTTTTATCTGTGGATTACCAAAAAGATGACCCCTCCCTAAGCTGTACTGTCTAATTTGATAAGGAGAGCTTATACAGAGTTTTGATGAATGAAAATAAATACATGGAAATGTTTCACAGCCCGTGAGTCTCACCTAAGGAGCTGCATGGATTGTGGCTCAAGTTAATGATTAACAAGTGAATCCCAATAGCCCATCTGGTTAAAATTCTTTTAACCTTAATGTTAGGCGATGTTCACAGGTTTCAAAGTGCATCATGGCTGAAACAAAGCCTTGAAAATAACAAAGTTAGACTAAGATTTTTTGTTAAATAGCTTGGAGATTTAAAAAAAAAAAAACCCAAGAAGACAATCTAAAGTTTTAGAAAGGCACATAATTGAATTCAGAACGCGTTAAGATCAGGGAACAAGAGCAAAGCAGCCCAATTATCGTTGGCTGACTACCTTTCTTGCTAGGATTGGTTAATGACCAGGTGATGATTAATTCCTTATAGCCATTTTTGCCCTCAATCTCCTACTATAAAAACTATTGATGCACTGGGTGGCAGTGGCGCACACCTTTAATCCCAGCACTCGGGAGGCAGAGGCAGGCGGATCTCTGTGAGTCTGAGGCCAGCCTGGTCTACAAGAGCTAGTTCCAGGACAGCTAGGGCTGTTACATAGAGAAACCCTGTCTCGAAAAACAAAACAACAACAAACAAAAAACAAACTATGGGTATGTACCTTAAAGACTTAAAGTAGATCTGGCTGATTCTTTTTCATGTATAAAAGTTTAGGTTTGTGATCCTTTAAGATTCCTTATAAGATTACCTTTCAAGATAAGTAATAAAGTAATTGTCCCTCTCTTTGTAACTGCAAAATGCAGCCTGCCAGTAAAAGACCTGACAAAAATACCTTGCATACACACACAGTTAATTTATAACAAGTTGCTTGGATATGAGTGAGTGTGGGTTCTTGGGTTAATTAGTTTTTCAGCTGTAGTAAGTAAAATGCTTAACCACGTAAGGGAGATGGAAGACATGCTGTCTTTACTGTTTGTTTCCTATTCATTGCACTCATTCACTTGAAAAGCCGAATGGAACCATGATGTAATTCCTATATTGCCTGAAAAACTTGGAATATATAAGCTGTAAAAAAAATATACAGCAGAAGGAACACAGAAAGAGAAAGAACATAGAAAGAACATCGAGAGAACAGAGAATAAAGAAGGAAGCCACCAGGGTTAGAAAGATGGCTCAGCAGTTAAGAGCATTGGTTGCTCTTCCAGAGGACCCTGGTTCAATTCCCAGCACCCACGTGGCAGTTCACACCTGTCTGTAATTCACCCTCATACAGGCAAAATACCAAATGCACAATAAAATAAATATTTAAAAAAAATTTTTAAAAAAGAAGGAAGGCTGGAGAGATGGCTCAGAGGTTAAGAGCACTGCCTGCGCTTCCAAAGGTCCTGAGTTCGATTCCCAGCAACCACATGGTGGCTCACAACCATCTGTGATGAGAGCTGGTGTCCTCTTCTGGCCTGCAGAGATATATGCAGACAGAATGCTGTATACATAATAAATAAATTAATTAAAAAAGTAAAAAGGAGGGCTGGAGAGATGGCTCAGTGGTTAGGAGTACTGACTGCTCTTCCAGAGGACCCGGGTTCAATTCCCAGCACCCACATGGCAGCTCACAATTGTCTGAAGATCCAGTTGCAGGGGATCTGACACCTTCACACCAATGCACATAAAATAAAGTTAAACAAACCATAAAAAAATATTTAAAAAAATAAAAATAAAAAGAGGTTGATTTTAAAAAAGAAATATTTAATAAATAAATAAAAGAAAAAATGTAAAAAAAATAAAATTAACAGATGAAAAAGTGAAAAAAAAAAAAAGAAGGAAGCCATCAAGAGAGCATGTGAATATTTTTTCTAACCCCGCCCCCGGCGCCAGACGGAAGAGTCTAGCACAGGCTGACTCCATGCATTTCTCTTCAAAGTCCTGTGCTGCTGGAGGCTGGTCCCCCCACAGTATGTACCCACTCCCCAGCAACCAGAATACCAGTGACAGCTGTGAGCTCCCAAATATGTTGACTATGCCACAAAGACTCAAAGCAATCCACCCCATTTTTGTTTTGTTTTGGTATCTGGTTTTTTGCTAAAAAGCACAGACTCTTCACTTAGCCCTACCGATACCCAATGGGGAACTTAAAACAGAAAAAGGGTTGGCATCTCTGCCTTCGTTTTACATCTGTCTCCTTTGCTTTAAACTTGGGGTTACATCTCACTTCTACATATTATAGACTGACTATATAACCACCCCATGGTATGGTTAAGGGGGAAGTTTTTGTTTTTGTTTTTGTTTTTTTGAGACAGGGTTTCTTTGTGTAGTCCTGGCTGTCCTGGAACTAGTTCTGTAAACCAGGCTGGCCTCAAACTCACAGAGATTCGCCTACCTCTGCCTCCCAAGTGCTGGGATTAAAGGCGTGCGCCACTACCACCTGGCTACTCTCCCTTATGTTTGTCTTTTACTCAACAAAATCATGTGTGGATTCATTTCTACATGTGGCAATATTTTGTTTGTGATCTAACAAAGCTTGCCTGAAGATCAGAGTGGAGCTAAGTCACTGGTTAACTATAGAAGTCGGGCAGCGATGGTGCACACCTTTAATCCCAGCACTCCAAGAAACAGAAGCAGGTGGATCTCTGTGAGTTCAAGGCCAGCCTTGGCTATACAAAATTGATCTAGTCTAAAAGAGAAACAGAGCCAGGTGGTGGTGGCTCACATCTTTAATCCCAGTATTTGGGAGTCGCATGCCTTTAATCCCAGCACTAGAGAAGTGGAGACAGGAAGGGATATATGTGGGCAGAGAGAAGAATATAAGGTTGGAGGAGACAAGAGCTCAAAGCATTCAGTTTGAGAACTTGTAGAGACTGGATACTCCAGTCAGTCTGAGGATTTTGTGGAGGTAAGAACTAATGGCTAACAACTCTCTTCAGGTTGGGGGCTTGACAAAGGGTTCATAGGGCCATATTTTAAAATATTTTTCTTAAAAATATGTTTTGCCGGGCTGGAGAGATGGCTCAGTGGTTAAGAGCATTGCCTGCTCTTCCAAAGGTCCTGAGTTCAATTTCCAGCAACCATATGATGGCTCACAACCATCTGTAATGAGGTCTGGTGCCCTCTTCTGGCCTGCAGACACAGACAGGCAGAATATTGTATACATAATAAATAAATAAATATTTTAAAAAATTAAAAAAATATGTTTTGCCTGACGTGGTTGCTCATGCCTTTAGTCTCAGAACTTGAGAGGCAGATATGGGTGGATCTCTGTGATTTCAAAGCCAGTCTAGTCTACAAAGCCAGTTCCTGGCTGGGGATGAGGGCACAGGCCTTCACTCCCGACTCTTGTGAGGAAGGCAGAAGCAGGCATATCGCTGTGAATTATAAGCCAACTTTAGTCTCCTTATGGAGTTAGAGTTATACAGTGAGACCCTGTCTGGAGAAAAGAAAATTTGAGGGCAATATTTCAAATATCCCAGGTTGGATTTGAATTCGTTAAGTAGCCAGTGATGACCTTGAACTTCTGCTCCTTCTTCAAGGAACCATCTGCAGATCATGGGATCCTGCTTCATGAGGTTATATTGGGGTGCACTTAGTTTGGACTCAATGAGACCAGTCGCTTCTTGATAAACTGCTGCTCTGCTTGCTCTGATGGGGAAACAGCATCTAGGAACACAGCTTCCTTCTTCTGGCGCAAGTTATAACATGAGGGGCTGATGAGACTGGCTAATGGGTACTGGTAATTCAAGAAGAATGGAGGATTAGTCACAGACAAGAAAACCCAGGACGCCTTTAAATCACTTGGCTGGTATGTACAATGTGTGAAAGAAATCTGTTACCAGGTTTCTTCCAATTTAACAAAGTCCTAAACACAGAATATTTTACCTGTAAGAGCTTCTACCTGGACACAACCAACGTATACAGCCTTCAGCTTTGTTTTTCTTTAATTTTTTAAGGATTCATTTATTTATGCATATAAACGTATGACTATGCACCACGTGCACGCCTAGTGCCCAGGGAGGTCAGAAGAGGGTGTCGGATCCCCTAGAACTGGAGGTAAGGATGGTTGAGAGCCACCATGTGGGTTCTGGGGTTCAAACCCAGGTCTTCTGAAAGAGCAGCAAGTATTCTTTACCAGTGAGCCCCAAACCTCAGCTTTTTAAACTGTGGGTCATGTCTGATTTCACTGTAGTCCTGTTTCTACACACACACACACACACACACACACCATGTACATATCACACCTTGACAACAAAGCTGCCTGAGATGCATCAGCTTAGATTTGAGTATATTATGAAGTGCAGTGTTTCACTTTGACTCAGAAACATTTTGTAAAGTATAATACTTAGTTACAGAAGATAAGAATATTAGTGTTTGCCGGGCGGTGGTGGCGCCTTTAATCCCAGCACTTGGGAGGCAGAGGCAGGCGGATCTCTGTGAGTTCGAGACCAGCCTGGTCTACAAGAGCTAGTTCCAGGACAGGCTCCAAAACCACAGAGAAACCCTGTCTCGAAAAACAAAAAAAAAAAAAAAAAAAAAAAAAAAAAAAAAAAAAAAAAAAAAAAAAAAAAAAAAAAAAAAAAAAAAAGAATTTTAGTGTTTGGCTATCATCATCCCTCAGCATGAAAGGAAAAATTAGTCTGTCTTTGGTTTGGATTGTGTTAGAATGTTTAATTTTATTTTTTTCCTTTTTTCCATTATTCATGTTTGTTGTATATTGGGGATGTATGATCATAATCCATTGTATAAACGTATGAAACTATACCAAAAAGAAAGAATAAATATTAGGGTCACCTCAGCTATCAGCAAGTTTGAGGCCACCACGGGCTACATGAAACCCTGTCTCAAACACCAACAGATAACGATCAAATGTTTTAGAAGGGAAATTAAGTTACTTTCTCTGTGTAGAAGGTGACATCATAAAAGAATTGTCTTCAGAGGCTGTCAGCTCATACATTTAAAAAGGGTAGGGGAATGTGGTACATTAGGCACTTAGCATTGGGTTTTTATTTTATGTGCATTGGTGTTCTGTCTGCATGTATGTCTGTCTGAGAGTGTTAGAGCACCTGGAACTGGAGTCACAGACAGTTGTGAGCTGCCATGTGAGTGCTGGGAACTGAACCCAGGTCCTCTGCAAGAGCAGCAAGTGCTCTTAACTGCTGAGCCATCTCGCCAGCCCCAGTCAGCTTAAGTTTTTTACTGCATGTTGGATTTTATTTTCCTTAATTCTAAATCTACAACTCTCAACTCTCCCTAATCTCACAGGGTCTGGTTTAAAAAAAAAAAAAAGTCCACACAGCAGGCCTGAGAAAACTCATCAGGATGTTCAAGGCTGCTGGTGTCTGGGCACGCAGTTTTGGTGAGATGCCCACCACTTCCTGGTAAGAGTGGCTTGCTGTGACTCAACTGTTTGTACAGCTCCTGCGGAACAGCAGCTTTCTGTCTGGGAGTCGGGAATCTGGGTGCCTGCCAGCAGAGCGTGCCTGTGCAGCTGTGCACTAAAACCCCAGTTGTGTCTCCGTGGACCTCCCTGGCAGAAAGCATCTCAACACGTGATGCCCCAACTTGTTGGGGGAATGAAGTGTCAGCATGAGTCCACCCGAGAGGACGCTGGAAGCTCGCACCTAGATTCTTTAAGACTCCGTGAACTTCTCCCCTTTGCTGGCTGTGATTTCAATCTAAGTGCCCTCAGCCAGGAGGAGTACAGTTATCTCCTGAGTTCTGAGACCTCCCAGCAAACTGCATCCTTAACACAGCCCTCAAATTTGTATAAGTGTTAGGACCCATGATGGTTAATTTTGATACTCAACTTGGTTAGATTAAAATAACCTAGACCGGGGCCTAGAGAGATGAGAGTTAAAAGTACTGGCTGCTCTTGCCGACGACCAGAGTTCAGTTTCCAGCACCCATGCTTGGTGGCCACAATTGTCCGTAACTCCAGCTCCAGGGGACCCAATATCCTCTTCTGGCCTTTGTGGGCACTCTCAAGACACCAGGGAATGCATATTCATTCATACACACACACACACACACACACACACACACACACACACACACACACACACCACAGAGATGGAGAAATAAAAATATAAAAATCTTTTATAAATCAAAGTATAATCAGCAGAGGCACACTTTTGGTGGTGTTTCTGATGAGCATTTCCAGAGAGGATTACTGAAAAGGGAAGACTCACCCTGAAATGGGGTACCCCTTTCCCATGGGCTGGGGCCCCAAACAGAAAGAGAAAAAAGGAAGAAGCCAGATGAGTACTGGCAATTGTGTTTCTCTGCTCTTTGGCCACCTGCTCCTGCCACATGAACTCCATGCCTTCCTGCCATGATGGACATCATCCTCTCAAACTGAGTCAAAGTAAAGCCTCCTCCCAAATCTGCTTTTTGTCAGGCATTAGATTATAGCAACAAGAAACTTGATAAGGTCCCCGAATCCTCGATCTATCCAGATGTGTGTTCTACAGGTAGAGTATGGGGTAAAAGCTAGAGGGGGGTAGGGGAGTGGCCTCAGACGCTGAACCTGATGAAGCCACGTTGAGGTCCTTGTTCCTAAGGGGTGGAAGGACACTCTTACTGGGAGACATGGTGAGGACTCTGGAAGCAGCAGCAGCCACCAGCCTCCTCTGGACTCCTTAGGCTGAACACCAGCATCATTCTGGCTGTTCCAAGTTGCTGAGGCTGGCACCACCCAGGGGGGAAGGCCTTTGGACTTGCTGAGGCAATTCAGTATAGTCATCTGTGGTAAGGACCGGCAGGACACAAGAAAAACAACCCCAACCCAACAGGGACAGCAGGTGCTGGGGCCACCCAGGTAGGAAGACCTGGGCTACTGGACAAGGAAGTGGCTTAGTCCAGCTGCTGAGGATCAAGACTGAAGATGGCTCCTGCCAAGCTGCATCAGCAGGGACTGACTCCTATAACTGGTGCCCAGCCATCACGAAAGCACAATCATTGTGATGGGGGTGTTGAACTGTTAATATTAGGGTCCCTTAGACTATTTCTCCAGCCCGACACAGAAGATCCAGTTTACCTGCTGCTTTGTAGAAAAATGTTGACAGTCTCTCATTGAGGTGTGGGATCCAAGTCCCCACACTGGTTTTGTGTGTCTTGGAAAGTTCATCTTTGGGACCCATCCATCCTCTCTTCACACTCCTATATATACTCAGCTCACTGTTTTAATTTTTAAGGTTGGGTAGTGGCATGCATTTCTTTATGCACTAACGGGGCCTGTATGATGGGGAGCTGCAGGTGAAAAGGGTGAGCTCCTTGCTAATGATCATGACCATTCTGAAACAGATACCATGAGGAGAATGCTGGATGTGGGCGGGGGAGAGGCTCTCTCTTTCCTTCCTGTAGACACAGCATCCTTTCTATGGACTGGACTGACATGAGAGATTGGAACATACAGAGCGAGAAATGCAAGAATAACAAGACTGCTAGGTCAGAGATCCCTACCTGCTCTAGTTCCCAGAAATTGGGCCATGCCCCCTGCAGTCTCTCTAGGGACAGAGTAGATAAAAACCTGCTACAGCCCTGCAACTCTCAAGAGTTCTTTCCCTCCTGTTCCCAAACGTAAGACATGAGTTATTGCTAGACTTGGTTTTTACATTTTATTATCTGGGGGAGGAGCAGTGCATGTGCCTGCCACAGTGTGGGCATGAGGTCATTAGATGCCAGCCTCTGTAAGTAGTAGTTCTCTCTCCACCATATGGGTCCTGCTCATTTTTAGTTTATTTGAGACAGGTTTTTCTGTGTAGCCCTGGCTGTCCTAGAACCCACTCTGTAAACCAGGCTGGCCTCAAAACTCACAAAAACCTGCCTGCTTTCGCCTCCCAAGTGCTGGGACTACAGGCTTTTGCCACCACACCTGGCTGGTGTGATGTTCTAACTCTAACCCTTGGGAACTGAATATTCTTTCCCTTCAGGCCCCTGTCATACTGCACACGGAGATAAGTCATTGGATAAAGACACTCTCATCAAGTCTGACAACCTAAGTTCAATCTTCAGAACCCATATAAAGGTGAAAGAAAAACATTGATTCCACAAAGTTCTCTTCTCACCTCTACGTGCAAGCATGAACATGAATAACTAAGAATGTTTCTTTAATTGCCAGGTGTGGGGGAGCACTAAGTACACAGAGGCAGCAGGATCTCTGGGTTCTAAGCCAGTTGGGAGTACAACAAGACATCATCTTAAAACACACATACACACCACAAACAACCACCACAAAATTATTTACTCTGGGTGAGAAAAGATAACATACTTAGAATCCAGACTCATGAGCCCCTCACTAGGAACAGCGCCCCTTAATTATAAGCCCCTGGGACACATCAGGCAGTACAAGAGGACGTGGTAGGAATATAATCTGCTCTACCTACCCCATGGGTATGAAGCAGACAACAAAAACATTAACTCCAAGCTGGATGTTGTGGCAGGAACTATAATCACAGCACTAGGAAGGCTCTGGTCGGAGGACTTATCAGTTCAAGGCCAACCGAAATACATAAAAGCTCAAAAAAGCAACAATTATAACAACAACAAAAACTGAGATTCATATCAACATTCCAAAAAGCAACAACAAAATCTCAGGACTATTTGAGTTTCTTATTTTGTGAGTAAAAACACTCCAAAGAAAGTGAATACTAGACGATCCTATCTTAAAAAATAATTAGAACTCCAGAAGCTGAAGCTGCTATACAGCTGCACATTCAATTGCGGGCGTTTTGTGCTTGTAGTCTTGAGGTGGAGAAAACTTGCTAGCCACGGTAAGGGAGGGGAAGTTATGGATTTAATCAAGCAAATGAAAAAAAAAACCTGAAAACTAAAAACGGCTCCACAAAGAAAATAATGACGTGTATAACAAAAAATTATGCTTGGCTAGGAGGTCGTGGCTCACACCTTTAATCCCAGACTCGGAAGGCAGAGGCAGGCAGATCTCTATAAATTTGAAGGCAGCCTGGTCTACAGAGTGAGTTTCAGGGCAGCCAGGAGAGAAATTTTGTCTCGAAAAAGAAGCAAACAAACAAAAAGCACAAACAACCACAAAAAAGTGCTTAAACTAACCACTGTAAAAAAAAAAAAAACAAAAAAACTACACGGTTGAAAAGGCAAAAATGCTAAGGACCCAGGCTCAATTCCCAGCACTCATAAAGTGGCTCACAACTGCCTGTAACTCCTGTTCTAGGGAACCTGATGCCTTCTTCTGACCTCCACGGGACGAGGCGCATAAATGGAGAACAGACATAAATACAAGTAAAACATCCATAGAATAAAAATAAAGATATGCAATTAAAAAAAGGCCAAAAACTGTCTCCGCTGGAATGAGAGCCTCCAACAAACCAAAGATGTCCAAAGAGAAGCCCGTCTTCAGGGCCTTCCCCCTTCGCCGACCCCAGAAGAGCTGAAAAAACGGCTCGGCTCAGGCCTTCGGTTTCCAGGCCCAGAACGACCTAACCGGACGTCTAGGAAGCCGACGCTGCCGCGATCCGTAGCTGTATCGAACCGGAAGGGGAGGAGTTCAACGGAAGTTGTTCACCGAGCCCGAAATAAGAACGGACCGCCGGAAGCCGCAGGTACTAGAGGCCCGAGTCGCTAGCGTTGAGCTCTCGGAGGCGGAGGGAGGAGCGTACAACATGGCCGGGCTGGAGCTGCTCTCCGATCAGGGTTACCGGATAGACGGTCGGCGCGCCGGGGAGCTGCGCAAGATCCAAGCGCGTATGGGTGTGTTTGCGCAGGCTGACGGCTCGGCTTACATCGAACAGGGCAATACCAAGGCGTTGGCGGTAGTCTACGGACCTCACGAGGCGAGTAAGCGGCCGGGCGCGGGGCTCGGGGCTGCACGTCGCGGGAGTAGAACTAAACCTTACGGTTTAACTCCTCCCCGCAATGGGTCCTCATCATCTCCAAGGTGCCTCAGCCGGCCTGGAGAAGCTCCACTCACTCCCTCTTCTCTCAGCTCAATTACTAGTCTGACGTCTTGGCGGGAAGAAAACTCCCAGGCCCCCACCAACACTCTTCCTTGCTTTTCTGCATTTACTAATTACATCAGCTTTACTGAGTCATCGACGTTGCTTGTTTCTCTACTGGAACATAAACTCCCAAGACAGGGACTTTCGATGAAATTGTCTGCCTTTATTGCTGTCTCAGTTCTCTATCGGACTAGCAAAACACGCACATCATACAGTTTGATTAGCATTTGAGAGTTCATTCTAGGCGGGAGCCAGGATGACGGTCAGGCATATAACACATCAGGGCCGACGATTGGTAGGGAGGGGGGCAACAGATCAAATAAAGTTGAGAGGTTACCAAAGGGGTGAGGACCCAGGGACACTGAGAGGTTTTTTTTTTACATGTAATGGTGAACCTCTGGAAGGTAAGTAAAATGTTAGTTGGTAGGTGACACGGATCAGATGTTTGTAAATGCGGTGGCCATAATAGGAATAATTTGGGACGAAATGAAGCAACTGTCGAACAAAGAGTTGCTTGCCAAAAGCGATATATGGCTTAGACTGAAAGTCCTCCCTCCAGCTAGGATGTGGAAGCAAGAGTAGCAGCTGCTTTCTGAAGCACACGAGAGGAAGAGAAGCAGGAAGGTTGAGTCATTCAGAATGGATTGAGTGTGACCCAGGAGGTAGGCCTGGCTCATACGTTCTTTTCTCCTCTAGATCCGAGGCTCCCGGTCTCGAGCCTTGCCTGACCGGGCCCTAGTGAACTGTCAGTATAGTTCAGCAACCTTCAGCACAGGTGAGCGCAAGCGAAGGCCCCATGGGGACCGGAAGTCTTGTGAGATGGGGCTGCAATTACGCCAGACCTTCGAGGCAGCCATCCTCACACAGCTGCACCCACGCTCTCAGATTGACATCTATGTGCAGGTGAGTTACCTGCAGCCTCCCCCCCCACCTCCCCCCCCACCCCCCACCCCCCGCACAAGGGGTGGGGCTCAGAGATATGAGGTGGGTTGAGATGTGGATCTAAGGTCCTGATGCCCCTGCAGGTGTTGCAAGCAGATGGTGGAACCTATGCAGCATGCGTGAATGCAGCTACGCTAGCAGTGATGGATGCTGGGATACCCATGCGGGACTTTGTATGTGCCTGTTCAGCTGGCTTTGTTGATGGCACAGCCCTAGCGGACCTCAGCCACGTGGAGGAAGCAGCTGGAGGGCCCCAGCTAGCCCTGGCCCTGCTGCCAGCCTCGGGCCAGATTGCACTACTTGAGATGGATTCGAGGCTACATGAAGACCACTTGGAACAAGTGCTGGAGGCTGCTGCCCAGGCAGCCCGAGACGTGCACACTCTGCTGGATCGTGTAGTCCGGCAGCATGTGCAGGAGGCCTCTATCTTACTGGGGGACTGAGTGCCAACAACCCCATCCAGAATAAAAGCCTGTTCTTCTGCTGAACGCACCTTACTGTACAGCCCTTCAGAACAGCTCAGAGCCCCGCAGAGCAGAGTGTGAAGTGCTGTTCCTAAGTGGAGAGAGCACCTGTGCTAGGACGAGCAAGAGTGCCCAAGCCCTCACGCTAAGGGATGTGTATGTTCACACAACCCATCTGGGACCTGAGCACCAGGCTGAGGTGGAACGTGACTGGCCGTGGTTGCCTACCATAGAGACGGAAGGCTAGACTAATGCAGCAGTTTTTGACATGTCGGTTTCAACCCCTTTGGTGGTCAGATATCAGATATCTACATTACAGATCATAACTAGTAAAATTATGGTGATGAAGTAGCAACGAAATAATTTTATGGTTGGGGGTCATCGTAACATGAGGAACTGTATTAAAGGGTTGAAGCATTAGGAAGGCTGAGAACCACTGGCCTGATGTCTCCTTTTCTCAGGAATCTCCTTGGGCCTTTTCTGCCACTTACCTTGGACTCTGAAAGGTTAACAAGCCCTTTCTGCCTCTTTGGCATCTGTCCCTAGCTGTGACCCTTACCTCTGCACCCTTCTAGATAAACTGCCTTCATTCACCCCTCCATCCTCTGACCACTGATCCACCATGCCGGTGCCTCGTGGTTGGACAGAAACGATATGCTTTCCAGTTTACTCCCTTCTCTGTGGCCAGTGGTAGTATACCATCTTTCCAGTGCCCTTATTTGACCTTAATGACCTTGATTCTGGATCCACCACTTAGGTGAACCCACTGTCGTCGTCCTCCCCCCACCCCCCCACCCCAGATGGCTTCTCTGTAGTTTTGGAGCCTATCCTGGAACTCGCTCTGTAGACCAGGCTGGCCTCGAACTCACAGAGATCCCCCTACCTCTGCTTCCCGAGTGCTGGGATTGAAGACGTGTGCCACCATTGCCCAGCAAACCATAGGACTGGTTCGAAGCCTGACAGTTCACGTGGGGCCCTTCTGTCATAGAACACAGTCATCCACATTTGAGTTATCTTTCCATCGCTCAAGTTCTCCACCCACCTGCGTTACACAGCGTCTTCTCAGACTCCTGAGATAGCACACTATTGCTGCTATATCTTCAGCTCCGCCAGGGTCCTGCCCTTCCAGAGGCTGCTCACCAGCTGGTCCACAGCCCCAGGTTCCAGTTCCGCCCTGTGCCGTGACCACATCCTGTAGCTGTCCGGCCTTCTGCAGTTTGAGCATGCGCAAACGTGGTTCCCAGCGGTTTCTCCCACTACCCTGCGTAATGGCGTGATGGATCCTGGGACCGGAAGTAGGGCTGCACTGGGCGCCGGGTCTGAAGGGAGCCGTGCGCGCTCGGAGGTCTCCGGTGGCGGCCTGAGCGGAGCCCCCGCCCCGCCATGGGTCTCCTGTCGGACCCGGTGCGCCGGCGCGCGCTCGCCCGCTTTGTCTTGCGCCTCAACACTCCGCTCTGGTGAGGGCGGGCCAGGGGGCGGGACTCGCGGGAACCTGAGCTGTTGAGGGTCCGCTCGCGGCTACTCCAGGGGCCAGCCGCTCTATGCAGGCATCACTCAGACCCTGAGCTCTGAACTCTGGTCCCGATCCATCCCTGCTACAGCGGCTCTGGATCTTAATGGCTCGGGCCATGCCGTCGACCCCCTGGGAAAGTGATGGGAGCCACGAGCGGGCGTCCCAGGTCGGGCTAATTCCGGCGCCCCTCTGTGCTCTCTCTCAGCGTGCTGAGCTACGTGGCTGGCATCGCCTGGTTTTTGGCGCTGGCTTTCCCGCCGCTAACCCAGCGCACTTACATGTCGGAGAACGCCATGGGCTCCACCATGGTAGAGGAGCAGTTTGTAGGTGGAGACCGCGCCCGGAACTTTGCCCGGGATTTCGCTGCCCACCGTAAGAAGTCGGGGTGAGTGCCTAGTAGAGGGCTGGGGACTTCAGGGGCAGCCGAGACCAGGGATCTCTGCTCAGAGGCTATCTTTGTGTCTCCAGGTCTCTGCCAGTGGCCTGGCTGGAGCGATCGATGCGATCCGTAGGGCTGGAGGTCTACACTCAGAGCTTCTACCGCAAACTGCCCTTTCCGGATGAGACCCACGAGCGCTATGTATTGAGGGAAAGGGGTGTGCTCGGGAGAAAAGCACTTTAGAAGGAAGGGTGGCTGGGCCGGGTGTCTTGTTGAAGTGCCCTGCAACCAAGAAACTCAGTGGGAGGGAGGGTCTGAAAACCTCTGGTGGTGAGCATTGTGGTGCCAGGAAAGAAGGCAGGCTTCAGCCTGTTCCGTGTAGGGTCTACTGAGCCGTTCCCACGCACACTTTATGCAGATGGTGTCGGGTACCAATGTGTATGGCATCCTGCGGGCCCCACGTGCTGCCAGTACCGAGTCCCTGGTACTTACTGTGCCCTGTGGTCCAGACTCCACAAATAGCCAGGCTGTGGGGCTGCTGTTGGCACTTGCTGCCCATTTCCGAGGTGAGACCCTGGGGCTCTCTGGCCAGGGAGGGTTTGACCAATGTCCCGGGCCCTGCTGACCCTGCCTTTGGACTCTAGGGCAGATCTACTGGGCCAAAGACATAATCTTCCTGGTAACAGAGCATGATCTTCTGGGCACGGAGGCTTGGCTTGAAGCCTACCATGACATTAATGTTACAGGTAAGGGTTGCTCTAGTCTGGCTCTGGTCTCTCTCCATGTCAGCTATCCTCACTAGTGCCCCCTCTAGTGCTCATTGCTTGCTCCTACAGGCATACAGTCGTCTCCCCTGCAGGGAAGGGCTGGAGCCATTCAGGCTGCTGTGGCCCTGGAACTAAGCAGTGATGTGGTCACCAGCCTCGATGTGACTGTGGAGGGACTCAATGGTCAGCTGCCCAACCTTGACCTGCTCAACCTCTTCCAGACCTTCTGCCAGAAAGGGGGGCTGTTATGTACACTCCAGGGCAAGGTAGGACCACCTGCTGGGGAGCATGGGGCCTGTGGTAAGGGGTGACTCTGATCCTGTGCCCATGCCTCCAAAGCTGCAGCCCCAGGACTGGACATCACTCGAAGGACCATTGCAGGGTCTGCAGACCCTGCTACTGATGGTTCTGCGGCAGGCCTCTGGCCGGCCCCACGGCCCCCATGGCCTTTTCCTGCGGTACCGTGTGGAGGCCCTGACCCTACGTGGCATCAATAGCTTCCGTCAATACAAGTATGATTTGGTGGCAGTGGGCAAGTAAGTCTCTGGACCCCTCTCCATGTTGAAGCAGAGTCTAGCTGGGGTGAGGATGGCTGATCCTGACCAGGCTGTGCTCCGCAGGGCTCTGGAGGGCATGTTCCGCAAACTCAACCACCTCTTGGAGCGCCTGCACCAGTCGTTCTTCTTCTACCTGCTGCCAGCCCTCTCCCGCTTCGTCTCCATCGGCCTCTACATGCCTGCCGCCGGCTTCCTGCTCCTGGTCCTTGGACTCAAGATATCCTCTACCCTCGTTCTCTCTGCTCACTTGCGGCCAGCCTCCAGTCCCTCTAACTATGAGCTGGGGATAGTCCTTCATCCTGCTATGGGGGTGGGGAAGTAAGCCCGTGATCTCCCATCTAGCAAATCCCATCCAATGTCTTGTTGGGGTCCTTGACTTGGCCCATGCCCTGGAGCTGTGGATGCAGTTACATGAGGCAGGAGTGAACCCTGAGGAAGCTGGGAAGGCTCCTGGCCCTGGGTCTCCACCCTTGGCAGCACAGGTAATATTATACTCCATTGCTGTGACAGTGGGTTTCTGAAGTCCCCAGCACGGCTTTCTGTTACCACATGGCCTCAGCTGGAGGGTTCCCACAAGTCCTTGGGGGGCTCCCCTATGCTTTTGGCTAACTCCAAGTTCCCATGTGCTCTGCAGGGCGTGGGCCTGGCCTCGCTTATGGCACCCCTACTGATCTCTCAGGCCATGGGTCTGGCCCTCTATGTCCTACCTGTGCTGGGCCAACATGTAGCTGCTCAGCATTTTCCAGTGGCTGAAGCTGAGGCTGTCGTGTTGACGCTGCTAGCGATTTATGTGGCTGGCCTAGCCCTTCCACACAACACCCACCGGTGAGCAGCTGGGCTGGACAGAGGGAGGTGCCCCCCTCTGCCAGATACTTAGATGGCTTCCAGATTACCTTTGAACTTCTCACCTTGTAGAGTGGTCAGCTCACAGGTCCCAGACAGGGGCTGGATGGCACTGAAGCTGGTGGCCCTGATCTACCTAGCCCTGCAGCTGGGTTGCATCGCTCTCACCAATTTCTCCCTGGGCTTCCTGCTGGCCGCCACCATGGTCCCGGCTGCTGCACTCACCAAGCCCCATGGACCCCGGTATGTGTTGACCAACTTCTTCTCTACCAGAACCTTTACCCCTCATCAGAGCGAACCCTCATCCATTCAGTTCTTGGCTTTCACCATGATCGTACTTAAATGTTGCCCTTCCTCCCAGGCCACTCTATGCTGCCCTCCTGGTGGTGACAAGCCCAGCAGTCACACTCCTTGGTAGCCTGTTCCTGTGGCGAGAACTGCAGGAGGTACCGCTGTCTCTGGCAGAGGGCTGGCAACTCTTCCTGACAGCACTGGCCCAGGGCGTGCTGGAGCACTACACCTATGGCGCCCTCCTCTTCCCAATACTGGCCTTGGGTCTGTATCCCTGCTGGCTGCTTTTCTGGAATGTTCTCTTCTGGAAGTAAGATCTCTGGAGCAGAGATTCCCCATGCCTCAGTTCTACCTCCTCCCTGGGAAATAAACAAGATCTCTGTTTCTGTTCTTTGGGACCCTGGCCCTCTATCTACTCAGAGACCCTTGCAGTTGGCTAGGCATTCCTCCTCAGCTCTCTGGAGAAGCCACCCCGGTGCTCCTCTCCTGATGGCTGGAGTAGGAGCCTGGCCCCATCAGCATCTAGAGGAGAGCCTCAAGTGCAGAGCCACCCCCACCTTTCACAGTCCTGCAGGGTGGGTACACGGGTACCAGTGCAGTGCTCCTCAGTGCCGTGCTAGAAATAATTTGTGGCAGCCAGGGTTTGAGGGTTTGACTGGAACTGAGGCACCCAGAGACTACGCAGCACCATCTTTGGTCTGCATTAAGACGAGCTGGAGGCTTGGGGTTTAGGCCATGTTTCTAGCCAAGGCTAGAATTTTAGTGTGGGCTATATATGGAGTAGGAGGAACACCAGGCTCCACTTAAACTAGCCCAAGCCAAGGTGAGGTGCCCACTAGAGGCAGAACTCGAAGTCTGGCTAGTACCCAGAAACAATAGACTAAGGCCAGCACAGAAGGTGGCAGGTCAGGACAGAATCCTGAGAAGGAACTGTAGTACCTTTTGTGGAAGAAGGAAAGAATGATGTGATGTCATTAGTGACGTCAGGACGTGTCAGAAACTGTGGGGCCTAACACAGCTGCTCTACCCAAGAAGGCTGGAGCGTCCACTCAGACCCTCTTGGACGCCTCTGATGGGGCCTGGCTTTTCAATATTGGTTCCTTTTGGCCTTTGTGATTCTCAAATTCTTTTTCACTTGGAGCCAAAGCTCAGTAGGTAAAGTCAACTGCTGCTAGTCTGACAACCTGACTTTGATCCTACGGACCCACATGGTGGAAAGAGAGGGCCAGCTCCCACAAGTGGTCCTCTGACCATTCGTGCACTGTGACATGCATATAGCTATATACACAAAAAAAAAAATTTTTTTTAATTTATTTATTTATTATGTACACAATATTCTGTCTGTGTGTATGTCTGCAGGCCAGAAGAGGGCACCAGACCCCATTACAGATGGTTGTGAGCCACCATGTGGTTGCTGGGAATTGAACTCAGGACCTTTGGAAGAGCAGGCAATGCTCTTAACCACTGAGCCATCTCTCCAACCCCCACAAAAAAAAAATTTTAAATATTTTTAAAGTTTCTTTAGGGAGGAGATAATGGAGGGGAAACTGCAGTCAGCATGTAATGTATGTGAGAAGAATAAATAAAAAATAAAAATTTCTTTGGGATCCCCTGTGGACACCATTGATCTATCTGGGTAGGAGCCTATGGATTACACATGGAGGGAATGTGTGAGAAACCATTGTGGCAAGTAGCCTAGTAATTGATTCCAGTCTCTTACCCTTAAGGCCCTTCTCCAACCCTGCTTGCTTCCTGTCTCTGCCCTCGGGAGTGCTACATCCTGGGTACATCGTAGGCCTTGCTCTATGTAGTTACCTAGGAAACCTTGTCTGTGTGCCTTTTGTCTTTGAACTGTCATCTGGTACAAAATTCCCCTCCCTGCATTTTGGCTGGTTTTGGCCTCAGCTGTCTTTAACAGAATGTTAGCAGTCACTTAAAACACAAGTGGACATATATTTATTTAGGGAACATACACAGGAAGAAAGCTAAACCATCATTTCACGTGCGTTCTGAACATATCTAGAGTGTTTCTCATCTACATGAATGTTGAACAGTAGAATAAAGGTTTGTTTGGGAGGTATAAATTTGTCATAATTTTCACTAATGTACACATTTTCCCCCAAAATGTGAGGTGTAGGCATGGTGACATTACTATAATAATCTTAACCCTCTTCTGTGCAAGAACAGTGGCCATGAGTTTGAGGCCAAACAAGAGGGGAAGCAGTGGGGTGGGCAAGATGGTATATTCATATGGTCCTAGCTACTTGGAAGGCCTTGATGCAAGCGGATTACAAGAGCCTTGTAATTTGAGGTAAGTTTGGGCAACATAGGAAAACATTGTCAAAACATGTCATGCCTGTAATCTAACACACATCCTGAGGCTGGCGTATTCTGAGCCTGGCCTGTGTCTTTGACACACATGAAGGGTATAAAGGTATAATTGAGGCGTGACAGGAAGAGGTGTAAAGTCCGAGATGTGTCCTGTTGGGGCTGGCACAGTTGTACTTGCCCCTTGACATTCCATTTTGCCTAGAATCCAACTTGGATGTCACCAGATAACCCTGAGTGAAATTTCTAGGCCTACTCAGTAGGGCACAGCCGTGGTGTGTTTTGGCTAGAGAGGTGGAAATAAGGGCACCTTCAGAGAAGAGTCCTTCCCCAGAGAGACTGCTCTTTGGCCCACTTTCGCTTTCTGAAGTTATGGTTGGAACACAAGAAGTCTGAAAGTTGAGACATAGTGCACTGCTGGGGTGGAGGTGGGAGCGGTGGGTGACAGCAGGGTGCTCTGGATTCCTGAACAAGGCCTAACTTGGGAAGAGGAACAAATTCTACCTTGTATGTGGTGATTCCTAACTATCACTCAGCTGGAAGTACAGTTTATTTGAAGACCCATAGGGTGCAAGCTGAGCAAGTTTAGAAATATTGGGTGTTGGGGATGGAAATAGCTATAAGGAAAGCTTAACTCTGGTGTACCCCCATACTGAGGACGGAGACTGGGATCATGAGAACTTACATGGAAAATGTGTGTGTTTCGTTTTGTGTGTGTGTGTGTGTGTGTGTGTGTGTGATTCACAAATCACATAACTATGTCCTGGACTTTATTTGTTTTGTTTTGTTTTGACTTTTTGGTTATGAGCCTAGCCTTTATTTGCTCTTTGAGACAGTCTCCAACTCCCTATACAGCCGAGCCTTGAATTCCTGCTCCTGCGCCTATCTCCCAATCCACAGACCACTGTCCAGGAGATAGAAACATTAGCAAAGCTCTTGGATCCCCACTAGAGTATACCTGGGTAGCTGCATCTGAGTAATCCAGAGGTAACGGGGAACTTAGAGATATCACTTGATCTCAGCCTATTGTTTAACCTATTGTTTAATATGTGTCATATAATTGCAGGGACTTGGGAAGGTGTTCTCTCTTTTTTAAAAAAATTATTTATTTATTATGTATACAGTATAATGCTTGTGTGTATACCTGCAGTCCAGAAGAGGGCACCACACCCAATTACAGAGGGTTGTGAGCCACCATGTAGCTGGGAATTGAACTCAGGACCTTTGGAGGCAATGCTCTTAACCTCTGAGCCATCTCTTCAGCCACCAGGGAGGTGTTCTCATTTGGTTACTGCTAGCCTTCACATACCAGGGTATTAGCACTATATAAACTCCTTTTTTCCCCCTGCAAGGTTCCAGGGTAAAGCCAAGCAAAGGCAGTATATTCATTTGCTGAATGGGGGAGGGAGGAGGGGAGTAAGGAGGAAAGAGTTCAGGAAGGACACCCCAGAAAGAGACTAAGGGCCATCCTCAGCAGCCACATCCTGGGTCCCCACTAAACCCAGAAAATCAGGGGAGATGGGAGAGGTACCAGGGGGTCAACTCTGCACTAATGTCTGTGGGAACCTGGATTCTCTTGTTCAATGCTTCTATTTTTCTGCCTGTGTTTCCTGAGTGCTCACTCTCAGCAGAGGGACAGGTAGGACAGCAGGCATTCTGATGATAGCTGGCCTTCTAGGCAAGATGTACCCTTGAGAGGACAGTAACAGTTCCTTGCACTGCCAGGATGGCCTCTCTAGTCCGAGACCTGAACAGAAAGGAACTGGCTATGGAATGGAGCAGAGGAGAGATCAACAAAGTCCTGCGGGAAGTGAGCTGCCAGAAAAACTGGGAAGCCCATGCTGCTGCACAGCAAAGGACAAGTGCTGGAGGGGACAAACTAATGCGATGGGACCGCCTTCAGCCAATGGCCTTTGAGATCCTGGCCCACTTTGGGCGTGATCTTTGGTACTATATGTGCAGAGGTAGGGGCGTGAGCGAGCCCCTTGGCTGCTGGATTCAGTTCCTGTTTGCCTCTCATGCAGAAGACTGCTGATCTGTGAGTCTACGCCTAAATAAAGAGACCTTTATTGTACTCCATTCCGAGCTAGTGTGGGACAACTTTATTATAATCAACTACACCTGGTGTCTACATGGGTTGGAGCAGGGTAGAGCACGGACCCGGGACAGCTCAAAAGGTCTGCGACCCTGGCCCGCAAGGCTTAAAACCTCTGCACCTGAGCAACATGGCAATTTCCCCGCAGCCTACCCACCCACGCAGCTTTCCGGCTTACAAATTGGCTTTCCAGTTTGGGTTTGCGGCTTGCAAGCTCTGGATTCCTTGATGTTCTGGCCACCAAAAAACCCTCTCTGAGTATGGAATTAATTGTTCTTCACCCTATACTATTTAAGCCGCCACTACAGCAGATCCAAGCGAGACTGTTCACAGGGTCACTGGTCCATTTCTCCACCATAAGCCCACAACCACGACACCTGCTGGCCAATAAAATATTATACCTTCAGCAATTTACTAAAAACTCCTAACGGTTAATAATAAACAAATGTTAACATTGTATAATGGCAGACAATTTCACCACCCAGGAATTTAATAACTGTTTTTCTTTCTACTCTGGATGGTATTCTACAAGGATTATGTGGTTTTTCTGGTATGCCCATTTCTGTGATAATCGGACTTAGCTTTGTTCTTCATATTATATCCTTACATAAATGGTTTGATAACAAAGTCAAGAATGAGGCACCTTGCAGACTAGGAATGAACAGCCAGCTGACAGGGTTTATTTATACTATTGAAAATCAAAAGCTAGCTGAAAAATTAATACCATTAAAAAGGATAACATCAATTTGACAGGCAAAATTCAAACCTTACAAAAGGGTGCTAAAAAATGTCTAAAAGAATTCATACTGTTAAAATTGACAATCAAAATCTGTCAAAAATTTATGATAAGTTAGCAGATAGAGTATCTCTCCGGGAGAATGGAAACATTTGGGGAGGGGTTTTGCTCTTGTTTCCACAGGAGAAGAAAAGCTATGGATAACATCAAAATTAATAAAGATTCAGTTTGAAAAAGAGAAACCTCTTGAGAAAGAGAAATGACAGCTCATCTACAGAGGTGACAATCATGACACTGGGTCATACAGTACTTGTGTCAACTGCCAAACTATTTTTCAAATCAGTTAAACCACCTTAGGTTCCCACCAGAACTGTATAAGGACTCCAATTTCTCTACATATTGTGTTGATTAAATGAGACTGGCCCCCAGAGGCTCATGTATTTAAATAGTTGGTCCCTAGTTGGTGGAACTGTCATGGGAAGGATCAGAAGGCCTGGCCTTATTGGAGCTGTGTCATTGGAGGTGGGTTTTGAGGTTTCAAAAGCTCAGGTCAGGCCCAGGCACTGCCTCTCTGCCTCCAGCTCTCAGATTAGGACATGAGCTCTCCGCTCTGCACTGCACCATGCATGTTGTCTGCCGCCCTGCTTCCCACCCTCTGAGACTGCAAGCAAGCCCCCAATTAAATGGTTTCTTTTGAGTTGCCTTAGTCGTGGTGTCTCTTCACAGCAATAGAAAACTAAGCCACTGATCAGCACTTGGTCACTGTCCGTTTTGTTGCTTACAGCAAAGTCTAGTGAGTATGAAATTCCACTAAGTTGGCTTATATTTCTGAGTCTAAGGCAGGACTTCCATGGGACTAATTCTAATAACTGACTCTTCATTTCCAATTTATAGGTCAGGCTTTCTTATTTCTTGAAAACTGATATATCCGGGCTGGCTCAGTGGTTAAGAGCCGCTCTTCCAGAGGTCCGGAGTTCAATTCCCAGGAACCATATGGTGGCTCACAGCCATCCATAATGAGATCTGGTGCCCTCTTCTGGCCTGCAGGCAGACATACAGGCAGATTACTTTATACATGATAAATAATAAAGAAGATAGATCAGATAAATTGTTTCATGTGGTCACACTCATCTTTAGAGTCACCCTAAAAGTAATGGCAAAGGAATTCCTGAAGCGCAGAGCTCCAAACCACCCACACATGTTACCAATTTGGATTTTTTAAAAAAGAAGCGCCAAATGCCTGGGCGATCAAAGGCAGTTTACATCCAGAGGGAGCTGCAGCTTTGTGATGGACAGCAAATGATGGGGTATGTTCTCAGTGAGGAAGTCGAGTTTATATATGGAGTCTGTATGAAAGCTTAA
Organism: Alexandromys fortis; assembly: GCF_014885135.2. Classification (NCBI taxonomy): domain Eukaryota; kingdom Metazoa; phylum Chordata; class Mammalia; order Rodentia; family Cricetidae; genus Alexandromys; species Alexandromys fortis. The sequence continues at coordinate 1,083,240 of NW_026067930.1, read as the reverse complement.
AAGGAATTTGGTCAGGGAGAGTTTCTACGCCCGGTCGCCACGACTGTCGCCACACTAGGCCTGGACGGGCGAGCGACTTTTATTAGATCTCTGGGAGCCTGCCAGAGACTCAACTGGAGGGGAGGGATCCACGGAGTCAGGGTGAAGAACCTGGGACTATAGTAAAGAGACTCGCCGGCTGCAACGAAGGACGTAACGAGAAAGAGCAAACACAAACAACAACAAAAACAGGTGTTGTTACTGCAATGAGAGTCGCGGCCAGGCTCAGCGGTAATTTCCCGGTGAACTAGAAGAGCTGGACAAGGGCAGCCCTGGACCTCTGATGGACAGTTCCCTAGCCAGCTCCGCCTGGACCCGCCCACTGCCTTGTCTCGCGCGGTCTGAGTTCTCGTCCGCCCGCACGGGCCGACGGGAACGGCGGCCGCACTAAGAGGGCCGACATGGCGGCGGCGGCAGCTTCGCTTCGCCGGTCGGTGCTGGGTCCCCGGGGCGTGGGGCTTCCAGGTGCAAATGCTCCGGGCCTGCTGGGCGGCGCGCGGTCCCGGCATCTTCCATTACGGACACCGCAGGTGAGTACTGGCGCGGGCCTTGGCCACCGCGCGCCCCTCAGCCCTGAAGGTCACGGCGGGGAGGCTCCGGGTGCGCGCGGGCATCGGTCCCCCTCGTACCTCCTACGACTCGGCAGGGTCCCCGCTGACGGGTCGGGGCACTCGGGAAGCCAGGCTGGGTGCCCACGCCTCGGAGCGACAGGGCACGCTGGTCTGATCTCACGGTCCGGCTGTGGTGGGGTTGGGACGGGAGATTCCTGCAAAGGGCTCGCCCAGAACGACTCCCGAAGCCAGCTGTCTAGACCTGGCTGATGGCCTGAAGTGACCCCAGCCTGACCTCAGCCGGCTGCGGGTGACCTTGGTCTGCTGCTGCACTCTTGGTCTCTTAGGCCTGTCTCCCACTTCATGCTCCAAGAGCATTCCTCACCTGCTCTACAAAGCCGAGCTGTGGCTGAGGAGTCGGCTGCACTAAGGGATGCGGCAGACAGCGGGCCTCTGGCGCTCTGCGGGCGGTGGCTAGTGCTGGGTGGCTGAGCGGAAGAGATGGGCGCCCATTCAGATCCCCAGGTGGGCGGGTGGGGTCTTGGCAGGTGCTGAGCGGGGCTCTTGCAGGCAGTGTCCTTGTCCTCGAAGTCTGGCCCCTCCCGGGGCCGGAAGGTGATGCTGTCAGCGTTGGGCATGCTGGCGGCCGGGGGTGCAGGGCTAGCTGTGGCTCTGCATACTGCTGTGAGTGCCAGTGACCTGGAGCTGCACCCCCCCAGCTACCCATGGTCTCACCGTGGCCTCCTCTCCTCCTTGGACCACACCAGGTGGGTGTGTAGCGGCGGGGTTGGGGGTGGACGTTTCTGGGTGAACGGGAATCTTAAGTTTCTCTCATCCTTTTTCTCTGTAGCATCCGTAGGGGTTTCCAGGTATACAAGCAGGTGTGCTCTTCCTGCCACAGCATGGATTATGTGGCTTACCGCCATCTGGTGGGAGTGTGCTACACGGAGGAGGAAGCGAAGGCGCTGGCTGAGGAGGTGTGGGGCCAAGAGAAGGTGGAGGATACAGGGATTGGGTCTTCTACTGTGAGGGATTGAAGGACTGTGATGGGATTCTTGGTGGCAGGTGGAAGTCCAGGATGGCCCTAATGAAGATGGGGAGATGTTCATGAGGCCTGGGAAGCTGTCTGACTATTTTCCAAAACCATACCCCAACCCTGAAGCTGCCAGAGCTGCTAACAATGGAGCCTTACCCCCAGACCTCAGCTACATCGTGCGAGCTAGGTACATGGGCTGCCCTTAGTGCAGGGCTGCAAACAGGGAAGGAAATTAGCCTTGTGGTAAGGACTGAGCCACGGGTCTGCTTCTAGGCATGGTGGTGAAGACTATGTATTCTCCTTGCTCACTGGGTACTGTGAGCCCCCCACTGGGGTGTCATTGCGAGAAGGCCTGTACTTCAACCCTTACTTTCCTGGCCAGGCCATTGGCATGGCTCCTCCCATCTACAATGAAGTCTTGGAGTATGATGATGGTGAGTGTCCTTGACCATGGGTCCTTTCCTATTCCCAGCATGCTTCCCTTATATTCCTGGGTCTAGATGTCTGCTCCCCTCTTACCTGCAATGTTTGTTGACTGTACATATCTAAAAGGGCTTTGGGAACAATTTCATTGTCCTGTAGGGTTCCTATCCCTTTAAAGCCTTGTAATGGACAGTCCCTGCCTCTGTGGAGCACAGTGCACAGAGGGTTGCCCTGGATTGGCACAAGCCCCCAAAGGTGGCTCTCACCATTTGTCCTTGGCCAGGCACCCCAGCTACCATGTCGCAAGTAGCCAAGGATGTCGCTACTTTCCTTCGATGGGCATCGGAGCCAGAACATGACCATCGGAAACGCATGGGGCTCAAGGTGAAGGGTTGGGAAGGGTCACAGTGGGCATAGGGAAGGGGTCTTTCCTGTCTACCTTTTCTGAACTTGCTTTGTTCCCAGATGTTGTTGATGATGGGCTTGCTGCTGCCCCTGACCTATGCCATGAAGCGGCATAAGTGGTCAGTCCTGAAGAGTCGAAAGTTGGCATACCGGCCACCCAAGTGACCCTGTCCAATATCTGCTTGTCATCTTGCCTGAACAAGCCCTCAGCAGTCCAGGAACAGTCCTAGGCCTTTCAGGCCTAGCCCCTTTTCATCTGATACACGGAAATGGGTAGGAGACCAGACTCTTGCTTCTGATCTTCCTTCAGCCCTCATTGTGGGAATAAATTAAGTTTCTCAACATACACATTTTAGCTATTCAATGACTGAAACCCAAATTGCCAAGGAGTCCTGGGACCCATATTTCCCTGCAATATTGTTCCTTCCTTATCTAGTATCTGGGCATTATAAATGTGGGCCAGAATGCAAAAATTGGCTGCTAAGAGCAGTACCATTCAGATTAGAGAGATGGCTTAGCAGTTAAGAGCGCTGGCTGCTTTTCTAGAGGACCCAGGTTCAGTTTGCAGCAGTCACAACTCCAGTCCCAGGGGATCTGAAACCCTCTTCTGGCCTCCAAAGGCACTACGTGAATGTAGTGCAAAGGCGTACCTGTGGCAACAACCACCGCCCTACCCCCAGTCTCAAAATATTTTATTTCTGAAAAAGCAGCACTGCACTGTTGAACAGAGTGGCAGTGCCTTGGCAGAGCTAGAAAGGGGTTCCCACTTCCACACTGATGGCAGCAGGGAGCCTTCAGATCTTCAGGAAGACCTGGAGCAGCATCACTGGTGGAGCAGTGCTATCTTGGTGGGGCGGGGGATGAGGAAGTTCTCAGAAATGTTGAGTAGCCAGGCAGAGGGGATCTGGGATGTCTTAGTCTTGGCTGAACAGATAAAAGGGTTGTGCTGGAAATATATGTGGAAGTGTCTGGTATTTATCAGGGAATGACACCTAGTAGTCTCCAGGGCAGTTAGATAGTACATCTAGGCCAAACTGGCCACGACTAGATTCATAAAGCAGCAGCACTTCTATTCATAAAGAGCGGTGACAGATGGTTGTCAGGATCACAAAGGCATGACTCCCCCATGCTAAAGCATCCCTTTGGTGAAGGAGAAATGCCCAGTCCCATTGCTTGTTTCATACTGGCTGAAACAGCTGAAAATAGTGATTGGACTATAGGATTCAAGAAGGGCAGCAAAGGGCCAGGGTTAGGGAGAGGAACTCCTAGCAGATTAGCAGTCTGAGGAGCCCCTGTAGGCTTGAAGGCTCTGGAAAGATCCTAGTACCATGATCTGTGACCACTGGAACTTGAGTCTAAATCTACTCTTGAGTAGTCTCCTGGTTGTGGTCTGGGGAGCTCCATCTGCAACTGAGGTGTAGAATCTGTTTCCTTGCTCCCAGGCAGCTGGACTAGTGCAGCTCTGCACCAAGACTAGGACACAGGCTGGTTCTTGTGTGTCTTTAATTACTGGCTTGTGGCCCTTGTTCCTTAACAGTGCATCTCTGCCCCCAACAAGCAGAGGTCCCCTGCGACGTTTGAGTGGTGGTGGTTCAGGGACTTGGGCCTGTGACAGGAGGGCCATTGTCTCTGTAACCTGGAGAAGAAGATGGGTTATTTCTATTTGCTCTATATTGTATCCCCTCATCCCTACCCAACCTCTTGTACCTTTGGTGTCTTCTAGGTGGAGGCCGTAGTAAGGGGATCCCAAGTACAGGGCCTTTGGGTGCTACACATCTCACAGCCAGGGCGGTTTGAGGCATTGATGAAGGTGCAGGAAGGGCAAGACCAGCCAGGCTGGGAAGATGGGAAGACCATTGATGCATCCCAGCTCCTTCCAGTGCCCACAGCTGCCCATATCTAGCCCACTCCCAGAGGCTCTGGTTATTTGCCCACCTGAGGGGGATTTGGGAGACTGGAACTGGTTGGTTGGAGGGTATGAGGCTGCTCCAATGACTGAGGAAACAAGCATCCTAATTTCCCATCCATCTTGGAATGTTGAGGGCTATATCCTGTGACAGAGGAGAAGGCTCAGGGCCATCTCAAAACTACACCCCACCTCTCTTACCACCATTAAGAACTAACCTGGAGCTTCTCGGGGGGCTGAGAGCAAGTAGAGAAAAGCAGGGTCCCCATCTTGCGAGACCCCATAGGAAGCAAGGCTTCGTTCAGGCACACATAGGCACCGCCCAATGACCCAGCGCTGCACAGCTGGCGGGAAACCGAACTCGGAGAACACCTGAGGCCAGAACATCAGGGCCAGGCAGTGTTACCCAGGATCCATGCTATACATGTAAGATTCCCTATGCCCCATGCTCACCTTTTCCTGGAGGGCTGCAATGGAGCAGTGTGGGTGGATCTGCAGTGAGACATGGGCAGATGATGCAGAAGACAAAACAGATGTGGCATCTTCAACTGTGACTTGTAACCTATGTCAAAATGTAGATCAGAGGGTTGGACAGTTAACCTAGGAGGGTCAGGAGGGCAGAGTAAGCGATGCAAGATCAGGCTCTACCTGATGGGACCTGGTGGGAACCAGGCCTCCGTGAGCTGGACATTGAGGGCCACATGATGCTGTGCCAGGATTGCTGCCACATGAGCTGCTTCTTTCTCATCTCCATCTGCAATGGCCTGGGCCAGGCGTGTAGCCAGCTCTTCTACAGGTAGAAAAGACAACTATCACAACCAGACACCAGCCATAGCTCTCCAAGTCCCTCCAGTCTGTCCTTACCTTTTTTCAAGTTTCCAGAACTTTGAGGAAGATCCACCTCGGGTTGGGTTGCTTTAGGTATCTGAGCCACAGAAGAACATGGTGGAGAAAGGGGGCACATTTCTGGGGCTGGGGCTTGGCTGCCATTGCCTAAGAGAGAAGATACGGAGTAGGCTAGTGGTCTCTATCCTCAGGATTTTAGGACCTTTGTGTTCTCGGCCTGACCACACTATCCTTAGGCCATAATTCAGGCTAAGCCTTCCTCTCCCAATCTTGGCCCTCAAAACAACAAAAACTCTCAGCTGGACAGAGATGGATCAACATTTCAGAGCATCTGATGCTCTCGCAGAACACCATGGTTAGGTTCCCAGAAACCACCTGTAACTCCATTTCAAGGGATCCAATGACCTGGCCTCTGGGGCACCAAGTACACTGGTACAAACACACACAGAGAAAATATTTATATGTAAAATTAAAAGAAAAATCCTCAGAAATCCTGCCTGAATTCTGGTACCAGTGCTCTATCTGATTCATCCTTGGTATCATTTTTTTTTAATTTATTAAAAAACTTCTCATTTTACATATCAGTTCCAGTTCCCACTCCCCTTTGTATTAATCTTTATGAACCCTTCTGCCAGCTGGTCCCACCTGTGCATGTCCTGTTTAGCAGAATCAAACCAACCCCTCAGATGGGGGCTTGCCATTTCCTGCCCAGCAGCAGACCTGTAGTCAGTGACCCCTCTCAGGACCCTCAGGAGTCTTCTGGCTCTCTAATCTACAGAGAATACTACACTGTTTGTCCTGGCATCCTTGCAGAACTTGATATACTGCTGTTTCTACTTATCTCCTGAAAGCCAGCACACTGCAATAAGGATCCCCACCCAGTCATGATAGCTCCCATAATGACCTAGGCCCTTGATACCCTGAACCATGTCACCACTGAGATGGGTAGAGCTTTTCAAGAACTTTGCCTGAATTCTGAAGGTCACTTGCACAAGTTTCCCTTGGAGAATTTGTACTTCTTGCATTTTGGGCCATGAAACTTAAGCCATATTCTTTTAATTTCATTCTCCAAGAAGACTTTAAGACCTTATTTCTTTTGGTTATTTACTTTTTTGTTTGTTTGGTTTTTGAAAGAGTCTCTCTACATAGCCCTGGCTGTTCTGGAACTATGCAGATTAGGCTGGCCTTTGAACTCACAGAGATCCACCAGTCTCTACCTCCCAAGTGCTAGAACTAAAGATGTATGCCAGCACACCCAAGGAGACCCTATTTTAAGTAGCAGCCTTCCCTCCCAGCTTTCTCATTCCTTCTGCCATCTAATTGAAGTTTATTTATTCTAGAAATTAAAGTTCTAAGGAGGGCAAATTAGAAGTTTGGGTCATAAAAAAAAAAGTGCCCACAGGCTGGAGAACTGGATCAGTGGTTAAGAGCACTTGTTCCACTTGCAGGGAACTGGGGTGCAGTTCTCAGCAACCACATGAAAGCTCACAACCATCTCTAACTCCAGTCCCTGGGGATCTGATGCCTTCTCCTAGCCTTCAAGGACACTAGGCATGCACATGGTGCAAAGACAAGCATGCAGGTAGAGAAAAGATTCACACATATAAAACATTTTAATCTAAAAAATTGAAAAGTGCCCAGGAAGGGGCTGGAGAGATGGCTCAGAGGTTAAGCACTGGCTGCTCTTCCAGAGGTCCTGAGTTCAATTCTACCACATGGTGGCTCACAACCATTTATGAGACCTGGTGCCCTCTTTTGGTGGGCAGGCATACATGCACACAGAACATTGTATACATAATAAATAATTAAAAAAAGAAAAGTGCCCAGGAAGGTCCAGGAGAGAGAGTTCAGCAGGTTAAAGTACTATTTTGTTTTGTTTTTGAAACAGGATTTCTCTGTGTAGCCCTGGCTGTCCTGGAACTTACTCTGTAGACAAGGCTAGCCTCAGAGATCCACCTGATTCTGCCTCCCGAGTGCTGGTATTAAAGGCCTGCGCCATGCCACCCAGGTTAAAGTGCTTTTCATACAGGAATTTAAATCCCCCAAAACCAAATAAAGCCAAGCTTGGAAGTGTGTGTCTGTAACCCCAATGTTTCTATGGTAAGATGGGGGATAGAGACAAGAGAATAAGCAGAAACTTCATGGGAGTTAGGGAAACTAGTCTGACTTATAAAGTAGCTAACAGCAGAGACTCTGTCTCAAACAAGATGGAAAGTGAGGACTAACACCCAAGGTTGTCCTCTGACTTCCATATATGCCATGCACATGTATGTCTGCATACATACATACATACATACCACATATACACACACAAAGGAAAAGAGTTCCACAGTTGGGTAGTACACATCTGTATCAACACTGGGTACAGAGGTAAGTGGATCATTGACAGTTCAAAGTCAGCTTGGGCTAGATAGTAAGTTTGAGATCCGCCTGGACTACACACTTGTCACAGTGAATAGTCTAAAGCAAGGGCTACATAAACATCTGGTAAATGAATGACTTGAAAGTCTTCCTCAATGATGAGTTACCCCTGCCCCTCTAGCAGTTTTTCCTCTGGTCTTATTTGTAAGCTGCCCTATATTTCCTTAGGGCACAGGCTACATCAGTGGTTCTCACCTTATGGGTCATGACCCCTTTGGGTGGGGTCAAATGACTGTTTCACAGGGGTCACCTAAGACCATTGGAAAACACAGATATTTACATTATGACTCATAACAGTAGAAAAATTACAGTTATGAAGTAATTTTATGGTTAGAGATCACTACAACATGAGGAACTATATTAAAGGGTAGCAGAAATAGGAAGGTTGAGAATCACTGGTCCACATGCAAGGCGTCTTTTCTCTGCTTCCCTCTCAGACTTAGGCTGACCTCTCCAGAGCCCCAGCCATGTCCGTGCTTTCCCAAGCAGGCACTGTATACAAGCCTCACACTAACTGGTCCTTCTATCTCCATTTTAACCACTAATTCTACCAGTTTAACAACCATAAAACCTATCTAATTTCCTCTCCTAAGGTCCTCGGGTCTTTTTTCTAACCTTGGCTACACCACTCTATATGACTAGAGAGTCTGTCTTTAGTAACACAGACCTGAACCTGTTATTTTTCCACTGAACACAATGCTGTTCTTGAACTTTTGGCCCTGCAGCAGGGCTTGCTCTTCCTTTTTCACACTTGTCTGGTATTCCAGGTGTCAGCTCTTGAACCTCTCATTTTCTCCACTTTCTTCCTCTTGGAAGCCTTCCTAGATGCCCAGCTTCACCCATAACTGTCCCTACCCACGACTAAGAGGCCTGCATTTATTCCACGACACTGACCATTTTGTCCCTCCGCGGTGGCATCTCGCACCAGTGCTGCCCACTGCTGTGCTTCCTGGGAGTTGAGGAAGTGCACACTGAAGGCTCCAGGCCCTCCCGGCGGAGGCTGCAGCTCGTGTTGGTTAGGTCCACGCACTGTATAGCAAATGGACTCCAAGGGCCATTCTAAACTGACCTGAAGAGGGAAGAGTATGCTGGGTCAGTGGTTCCTCATCTTTAGCCAAGATCAAAGGAAAAGGAAACAAGAGGTCATTTTTACCGTCCTAAGCTTTTCTTTCCTGTTATCGTACCAATTTCTCATGAGAGTTTGTAAAGCATTAACCCCATTTTCACAGACAAGCAAAGAAAAGTAACTGCTTAAGGGCAGTTGGCAGGGGAATGCAGACGCTTGACTCCGCTGTCCCGGCCCACACTCACCGCCCCTGGCCCGGTACCCAACAGCCCCAGCCGGAAGCGCCCAGGACGCTCAGGGTCGGCGCTTAACTGCAGCCTCCGTAGCTGCGCCTCGGTGTCGTGCCCGGCGCCCAGCGGTCTCACCGCGGCCTGCACTGCCAGGAGCACCGCAGGCGAACTAGGGTTTGCAGCCGCTGCAGCCCCGCCGGCGGGCGGCGCCATATCTGGTGCAGCAGAGTCCTGACCCTCCGAGAGCGCTTCCGTGATACGGAGCTGTCGAGCGCTTCCGCCGACCAGAAACTCGGGCTATGGGCCTAGGTTCCGGATGCGCCAAGCGCGGAGAACATGAAGGACCCAGAGTCGCGCACTACCTGAGCTCGACCGCCCGCTGTGCTCAGGGATAGAGAAGGTCCAACCTCCAGGCACGCTAGTCACGTTTGAGCTGGGCCCGGGGACAGTGTCAGAGACCAGACACCGGTCACAAAATGAAGGATGGACTTTTCTCAAAGGTTCGCACGGGTGATAGCCGCTGCCCGACGTAAGGCAACACCAGTACCCGGCAGGAGCAGGGCGCCAATCCACACAAACACACACCAGACGCTGGTGAGTGTGTTCCACCCTGGGAAAAGGGTTGGCCCCCCCGAGGGCGGGGCGGGGCTGCCCTAACCAATGAACACTAAGAGGGGAGGCGGGTTCGTAAACGAGGGCGAGACAGACAAGCTACACAGCCAGTAGAAGGGGAAGATAAAGTTGAGTGGCGGAGAATTCCCCCAATGGCTTGTCGCGGTCTGGATCCTGAGGTCGGAGCGGACCATTCAGAGGAGTGGGGCCGGGCCTGTCGGCCGCTTGTTGTTGTCGGGCCGGGGGAGGCGGAGGTCGCTGTTTCGTTCGCTGTCTGGTGCGATCTGTGGCGGTCCGCGGCAGGTCAGTCGCAAAAGCGAGTGCTGCAGGGGGACGAGGCTATGTCGCGGCTGCAGCCCGTATGGGCCGGCAGGGCCTGGAGTAACGGGACATCGCCGCGAAGCTTCTTCCCCCGGATACAGTGCGGCCCGAGTGGAGGCCGCGGCGCCGCCCTCCAGTCCTGAGGAGCCCGCGCCGCGCGCAGCCCGTGCCGTCGTCATCTCAGCACCGACGCTAAGCAACCGGCTAGCCTGGCTTGATCTAGCCAATTCCTGGCAGGTGGGTGTCCGCCTTGTGCTCCAAGCGGTCCCGGACTGCGGGAACCACAGTCCCCGGCAGGGCTCGCGCCTGTGCATTGCCTCATGGGACTTGTAGTTTTGCCGCTGCCTCGCCCGAGCGCCTCTTTTGGTGCACTGCCTCCTGGGGCTTGTAGTTTCCCCTTACGAATCTGCTGGTGCCTCTCTGCTCCCTGGGCGGCAATGCCAGGAGACTGCTGGCCTGAACCTGTGGAGGTTTGGCGTACAAAGAGAGAATTAGGCATAATTGCAAATGGAACTGAAGAACTAATGGGTTTCCTCTTCTTGCCTGGAAACAGAGAAGCAACCCATAGAACCGGGGAAGAAAGCCCATACAGGTGACCCTCAGGACTCAAGCCCCAGGTGCCCGGTTCCGAACCAGATTACAGGTTCTTAGCCTGATTGAGGCCCTTAGTACAGTCTGAGGGTGTCTGCAGAGTGCCGATTTGGGTAGGGAACGTCGAGAGAGGGACTTTCCAACACTTTGAGAGTGAGCAGAATACAGGGTGGCCCTCTCAACCACTCCCCACCTCCCACTCCCAGCCACCTCCAGGACTCTTGCAGCATGTAGGAGGAGTTGGAGTTGAGCTGGACCCTGGTCTTGCCATTCTCGAGTAACAGGATCATTTCCCTGCCAATGCTGAGTGCTCAGGGGCTGGTAAGGGGAAGGAGAGAAGCTGCCAGATGGACTCAGCCAGACCCAGCTGCAAACAGTGCTCTACTAGTGGGTGGGAAGGCTGCAGGCAGAGCCTTTGGAGCTAGGCAGCCAAACCTGGCTTCCCGCATTCTCAGGTAGCACTGCACTAGTCCCTCTGGCACGAGACGCCCCCGCCCAAAGGACATGAAGCTACTGGAGAACTCCAGCTTTGAGGCCATCAACTCGCAGTTGACAGTGGAGACTGGAGATGCCCATATTATTGGCAGGTGAGGCTGGAGGCTCTTGGGATCAGACTCTCGGAAGCCACCATCTCATCCCCTGAGTTAACTGCTTGGGGTCGGCGTGCTCCATGATCCTGCCTGCATTTTGTAGGATTGAAAGCTACTCGTGTAAGATGGCAGGAGATGATAAACACATGTTCAAGCAGTTCTGCCAGGAGGGCCAGCCGCATGTGTTGGAGGCACTGTCCCCACCCCAGACTTCAGGCCTCAGTCCCAGCAGGTAAGCTGAGTGGATCCTACCTTTGGGGTATGTGGAATGGTGGGCCAGCCTGACATTTATCTCTGTTCAGATTGAGCAAGAGCCAGGGTGGCGAGGACGAAAGCCCTCTGAGTGACAAGTGCAGTCGCAAGACCCTCTTCTATCTGATTGCCACACTCAATGAGTCCTTCAGGCCAGACTATGACTTCAGCACAGCCAGAAGCCATGAATTCAGCCGGGAGCCCAGCCTTAGCTGGGTAAGGATGGGAAGAGGGACCCAGAACCTTGTAGTCATGACCATTGCCCTCCCCACTTTGAGTAGGTTCTTGGGTTCCACCTGCCATCCTGGCCCCTTGTCATCCCTGTTGTAACCCACCGTAGGTGGTAAATGCAGTCAACTGCAGCCTGTTCTCAGCGGTTCGGGAAGACTTCAAGGCCCTGAAGCCGCAGCTGTGGAATGCGGTGGATGAGGAAATCTGCTTAGCTGAATGTGACATCTACAGGTGGGCTCACAGCTTTGCAGGTAGACGTGGCAGGGGTGTGGCAGTGGGAGCCTCATACTTCTGCTTTCCTCCCTCTTCAGCTATAACCCAGATCTGGACTCAGACCCCTTTGGGGAAGACGGAAGCCTCTGGTCATTCAATTATTTCTTTTACAACAAGCGTCTTAAACGAATTGTCTTCTTTAGCTGCCGCTCCATCAGGTTGGTACCATTGCCACCTCCCTTTCTCCAGCCCCCTGTTCCTTAACTGGGTCTGTTCTCCCTGAGAAGGCCTGAGTAGCTGGTCCTAAGACTGGTATCTCTCTCCCCACCCAGTGGCTCCACCTACACGCCCTCAGAGGCAGGCAATGCACTGGACTTGGAACTGGGAGCAGAGGAGGTTGATGAAGAGAGTGGACGTGGAGGCAGTGAAGGCAGGGCGGAGGAGACCAGCACCATGGAGGAAGACAGGTGTGGTGGTGGTGGAGGCTACAGCCATGGCTCCGAACTCTAGAGCCCGGAGTGGGTGGGAAAAATCAGGGTTCTCGGCCTGGTCTGGGTGGTACCTCCTGAAGTCCTACTCTGTGCCAACTTCTGCCTAGGGTTCCAGTGATCTGTATGTGATGCGGAAAAGCAGAGGTCTCAGCTTCATCCAGCTCCGACTAATGCCTGAACTTGTCTACCTACGGAGTTCCAGAGCCTCCCCAGATGCTGGCTACACCCTGGCACTGCCGCCATCCTGGCGCTGCCCAAGGCTATACCTGCCTAGCCCTTTGGTTTCAGCCTGTGGACGTCCACTCACCCCTGCAGGCTCTTACTGCCCATGCTGTGGCTGGATTAGACAGCACAGGGCTGGATAGAAAGTGACTGCTCTGCACCGCCAGCCTGCCACAGACAGGACAGCTGGATCACAGAGTTTATTTTTGTATTTCTTATTGGGCCTGTACACTCCAGCTCTAAGGGCCAGAGACTTGAGGCCCTGTAAGCGGTGCCCAGTGTTTTATAGGGTCTGGTCTTGGACCAGACCCTGGTGCCCACTTTTGCCCCCCACCTTACCAGGTGGGCCACATGCACTGAGTGTCACTTTGCTGCAGCTCATTCATTTCCAATAAAAGTTTCTGTGACTTCGAAGGAACATGGGACTGGAGGGCGGGGCCTGCGTCGGGGGGCGGGGCCTGGGAGTGGGGGGGCAGGCCGGGAGCGTCTGGTATCTTAGCAACGGCTACTGCCTTTCCGTTAGTCTCAAGAGCTGTTACACCTCGTACCTCTGGGATTGTCCATGGAGGACGTAACATTAGACGCAAGCAACCTCTTTGCATCAGAGGGTGACAATGCAGTTCTGGACACAGACGTGTATGATCAGGAAGGCTATGATGTCCCAGATCCTGGGGTGCTCTCAGAAAGGCATGGTGAGGGCACCTACCATTGTCCAGACACCCCACTCAGAGGCAGATATTTCTCAGACTTTGGTTCAGTTGCAGAAGTGGAACTTCCCTGGACACTCCCTGACCCATCATGTCCCTCAGAGGAGGGCTCAGTGTTGCTTCCCACCTCCAGGGGTAGGGCACAAGGCTATAGTGACACCACACCCTCCACTGACTTACAGAATTGGGTCTGGACGAGGCACCACAGGCCCTGCAGCTCTTTACAAATAGCCAGAGGTGGCGGAAAATGACACTGCGTTCCCGAGCCCGCCTGCTGTGGCTGCATCTACGCACATACCTCCATGACATTGTAGAAAAGGTGTGGCTCTTTAGGAGGTTTCTAGCTGGGCTCCTCCCTAAAGACGCTGGGCACCAACTCCACTGGTCCTTCCGAGTCTCCCCAGGCAGAGGAGCTCGGGCCTCCACTATTTACATGCACGTCTGTGTACTCTGGCCTGCAGGAGAAAAGAGCAGAGCTGCGAGTCACTCGGATGACACACGGGCTGGAGCCACTGCGTCGTCTGAAGGTGGCAGCTGGTCTGCGCTCAGTAGCGCAGGACCCAGTGGGTGGACGCTTCATGGTACTAGACGGTGAAGGTTACCTACATCAGCATACCAAGGATGGCTGGGTGCAGGCAAAGCTGCAGGCGCCTGTGGTGCTTAACGGGCTAGTGACTGTGCCTGGCCCTTTGGGAGAAGTGGGCCGCTTTGTAGGCTGGGGCCCAGCTGGACTGTCCATATTAGGGCCAGACTTCCACCTGCTCTGGCTGAGCCTGCCACAGGAGAACAAGATGCTGGGCCAGGAGCCTCTGTGTTGCTTACCAGTGCCCAGCCTGGGACTGTTGCTTGTGGCCCAGGTGGGAGGCAGCCTGGAGCTCTGGAAGTTCCGATCAGGGGGTCGCCGCCTGGTGTCCTGTGGCTCACCTTTGCAACCACCGCCAGGCTTGTCTGGCTCTCTCAAGAGGCTGGCACTAGGGCCGGAAACTGACCACGGCACCCAGCATTGCTTTGCTGCCTATGGCTCGGCAGTGCTCACTTTTGATCTGGACACCTGGTCGCTAGTAAATGTGTGCCAGGATCTGCATAAAACGTGAGGGGAGCCCAGGGACGGGGGATGGGAGGCAGATCCTTAAGGAGAGCCAATCACTTCAGGGGCTATAGGACCCACAGACGGTTGTGCTGAGTCCTCTGGGCTTCCCATTCTCTCCCGTCTAGAATCATCTCAGACCTGGAATACTGTGAGGAGGTAGAAGCCATGGTGACAGCTTCCCGGGACAGTACTGTGAAGGTGTGGGAGGCTGACTGGCAGATCCGGATGGTGTTCGTGGGCCACACAGGTGTGCCACAGCCTGGCAACTCTTGCAGTCCTCTCTCATCCTGAGCTTGCCCTTCTACAGGGTTGACTGAATCCCAGGAATGCCTCCTTAAGCTATGATGTGCCAAAATGACCGACACCTCTCCTGCAGGCCCAGTGACAGCTATGACAGTGCTCCAGAACACCTCGCTAGTAGTGTCCGCCTCACAGGATGGAACGCTTCGCACATGGGACCTGAGGGCCGCAACTCAGGTGGGAGAGGTAACACTGGGTTGCTGGAACCAAGACATATTATCCGAGAGAGTGAGCCGTTTGCTGGCTCCTGCAGCTCCTGGCTGGTCGGTGCTCTCTCTGTTCTCAAAAAGTGTGGAGCTGTGGCGTGTGCGTGACCTCTATTCGCCCTTAGCACAGCTATCCGCTCCAGTGCTTCACGTACAGGTGGCGCCAGTGCTGCCCACACCAGCTGAGCCGCCTCTGCCCTCTCGCCTTGTATGCGCTTGTGCAGATGGGTCGGTCTACCTGGTGTCAGCTGCTACGGGACGAACTGTGAGTTCATTGCTGCTGGAACCGGAGGACTGTGCTGCTGGGGTGGCTTATTGTTTGTCTCGAGAAGCTCTGTGGGTGTTGACACGCTCAGGGCACCTACTGCGCGCCAACGCAGCACGCTGCCCCATGGTCGTACTGCACCGCCTGCGTCCGTCTCCACCCCCAGCGCCCCAGCCCTGCTGTCTGCACCTCTACAGCCATCTCACAGACCCTCGTAGTGCATTCAGTTGCTGGGAGATTGTGCGCCACAATCAGGGCGACACGCTCCGCAGTGCCATTGCCTGGTCCTGGAAAAATAAGAACAGGTGGGCACTGCAGCTGTCTGAGGCTGGGTTAAGGCAAAATGTGGCTGACTTGGTGACAGAACCTTGACCAACAGCCTCCTTCACTTCTCACAGATTCTTACCAATGATAGGGCACTCAGACGGCACACTGTCTGTTCTGGATTGGCGCACATCAGTGACAGTCTTTCTTACAGAAGCGCACAGTCCAGAACCAGTGACTGCTATTGGGTCCACCTGGAACAGCATTGTGACTTCAGGTCAGTACCTTCTCTCCCTCAAAGACAGCCTGGGAGCCCCTGCACCTGCCCGAAGTCCCAACCCTGGCTCCTGCTACCCAAAGGTGGCGATCTGACGGTAAAGATGTGGCGTGTGTTCCCGTATGCCGAGGAGAGTCTGAGCCTGTTACGCACCTTTTCCTGTTGCCACCCGGCAGTAATGCTCTGTGCTCTGGGCAAGCGCATCACTGTAGGCTTTGAGGACCCAGAGAGCGCCACCTATGGCCTGGTGCAGTATGACCTGGGTGACAAAATGCGCAGTGACCACCGGCCACAGGATGACCCTACGGACCACATCACTGGTGAGGACAGTGAAGCAAAGGTGAAGCCTCTGTTCTTATTCTAGACTGCTTCCTAACCTTAGTTCTGCCCCTAGGACTATGCTGCTGCCCTACCCTCAAGATATATGCGTGCTCCAGCCTGGACTGTACCATCCGAATCTGGACCTGGGAGAACAGGCTGCTGCGGTGTGCTGGGGCTCTTTAGTGTGGGGGCAGCTAGTGGCTAAAGGATAGCCATTGGGGGTTTTCTAACCTCTGTTTTCCATTAAAGCTCAGGGGCTGGACTGAAAGGGACAGGGTCTTGCCCCTGTCACTGCCTCCTCAGGCTCCCCCTCTGTGAAACAGGCCCTAGACTCTCAGCACTCTTGCAGGCTCCTGCAGTTGGATGGTCCCCCTCAGGCCCTGGCCTTCTCCAACAACAATGGAGACCTGGTATTCGCTCTAGGTTCCCGCCTCTGCCTGGTGTCCCACATGCTCTACCTACCTACATCCTATCTAGTTGAGGTATACAAAGTGGTCAGGTGGGACTGGCAACGGCGCACACATGGTACTGGGAACAACGCTCTTCCTGCTTCTTCAGAAATTGTGTCAGAAGTCCCCTGAGGTGGTGAATGACCCTCCGCTGCCGCTGAACAGCCAGAAGCCACTGACATTCTCCCAGCTGCAGAGGCTTGCCAGCCTCCATGGAGCAGCCAGCCTCAGGTTTGCTGGCGGGGCTCCTCAGCTACTGTGGAGGGTTCTACCCAGTCCCTGCGGGGGCAGGGTTTGCAGAGCTGTGTGTCCCCAGTGTGAGTTCTCCACATTCCCAAGTCCCTCTGGTATTACTACATCTCAACCCAAGAACCTTTTCTCCTGGCTGGTCCTTACTCCAGCTTTTAACCCATTCCACCAGTAACGTCCAGAGTCTCACCTATGCCTGCTTCTATCTACAGTGTGACCTTGCCCTTCACCTATCACCAGACAGAAACAATTCAGCAGCCAGTGTTGAAGGAGGTAGTGTTGAACCTGACTCTTTGCCTGCCCAGTGCCCATCCATGCTCCATATCCATTCTCAATTCACAACCTCTCAGCCTCTGGCCTGAACTCTCATGGTTGCTTTGGGCAGCGCATGGTAAGTCTTCAAAGAAGCAGGAGCTGACCACTGATCTCCACTTCAGGACTTGAAGGATCTCATAGCCCGGGATCAAGACCTTCAAGAACTGAGGCAAGGACTGGTGGTCCCGTCACCCCGGCCCCAACTCTCCTGGAAGATGCGCCAGGAAGCCTTTGACAGTTACTTACATCTGATCTACGGTTCTGACCTGCTGGTGGGTATGGGATCAATCCCAGGCCCTGGCATAACCTTCACCCTATTTGACACAGACTTCGTGTTTGCTTGTTTGTTTGTTTTCCTGTCCCAGGACATAAAATCTGAAAGGGAGTTCCTGCAGTGGGGCACTGCGGGCTCCATCACAGAGAAAGAGACTCAGGACATGGGGATCCAGCCAGGAGCTGCTACCAGTGGTGGGCAGGCTACATTAAGCACTGACGTTCAGCCAGTGTCCCCACCTTCAGCCCCCCACACCCCAGGAGCCCCAGGCAGGCGCTTTGCCCGCCCTCCCCGTGTCTCCTTGCCCATTCCACCCACTCACCGGACAGTGCATAGCCAGGCATCCCAGGTGAGGCTTTCTTCCCTCCCCATAGCCACCCATATATGACACTGTGGTCCCTGCCCCAGCCCCTTGTAATTCCTTGTGTACCCTAGCTTCTAGCACGTTCCTCGCTGAGCTGTGAGCTGGGCCTCAGTTTGGATCTGCAGCTGCGGTGGGATTCGTTTGGAAAAAAGATCATGGACCTGAACACATCACCTGATTACCTGAAGAATAGGGTGAGGACCCCTATTCAAGGGTGGTTTCGGGGGCTTGGGTGGCTGTGCTCTGTTCTTACTCCCTGTCCTTCCCCAGGTTCCACTGTTGCTGCACAGAAGGCCCCGAGATCCTCTCTCAAAACTAGGGGGCTTCTTTCCTGCCACCATACAGCCCCACAGGGTGAGACCCCCACCCCTCCTTTCTCCCAGAGGTAGCCTCTTCTAGGGGTCACTCTTTGTATATCCTATCTCCCTTGGCTGTAAATCATTGTACCCCAGTCTGACTTAAGGGCCATGCCTACCTGGAGCCTATAGGGTCAAGACTTAAGAACCCTGTACCTCTGCCGGCGGTGGTGGTGCACACCTTTAATCCCAACACTTGGAAGGCAGAGGCAGGCAGATCTCTGTGAGTTCAAGACCAGCCTGTCCTACAAGAGCTAGTTCTGGGACAGGCTCTGAAACTACAGAGAAACTTTGTCTCAAAAACAACAACAAAAAGAACCCTGTACCTCTCCATTCTGGCCAGTTCTGGTGTGG
Source organism: Alexandromys fortis (assembly GCF_014885135.2). Classification (NCBI taxonomy): domain Eukaryota; kingdom Metazoa; phylum Chordata; class Mammalia; order Rodentia; family Cricetidae; genus Alexandromys; species Alexandromys fortis. Next base: position 1,065,003 of record NW_026067930.1, on the reverse strand, counting down.
TACACTCCTTGCTGCTTTCTAGGACTAGGCCCAAATCAAGGGCCCACCACCAGTGGTTGTTTCTGCATACCACTGTCCCCTCTGGGAGTGCTACATTCCCTATAGACTTTTTCTGAAAGACCAGAGATCTTGTGCTCCAGGGGAGCAAAATCCAGTGGGGTGAGTCCCTCCAGATCCACCATCTTGCCATACTTGGTCACACTGGGCACCCAGGCAGGCCCTAGCCCCTTGCTTAGCACATATCAGGCTCCTGTTCAGGTGTATCATTAACCCTTCCAGCTTGGGGAGGCCTATTCACTCAATTTATGAACCTCTCTCCAGGTTCCTTTCTTCCTTCCCTGCCCCCTCTACCATGGTTTTTATAGATGCCCCTGTTTTAGGTTAAGTTCCACAGAGAACATGTGTGTGGTTAGTGCTCACCAGGGACCAACCACCTCTATGTTCCTCCTTCCATTTACAGTTCATATCCCCCAGATTACCTTGTATTGGGTTTCCAAGCTAAACTGTCATTTGTGTGTTGAGAACGCAAGCAAGCTACCAGTCTAGTCTAGCTTGTGGTGGCCCGTGATTATGGGGGTGCCCCCTGGTTATGTCCTAGTGATTCTCAGCCCAATCTGTTGCCCTCCACATCTAGAAACGCACTCGGCCCATCAGCTTTCCTGGCTGCGTGCCCAACTCTGTGATAGTGCGGCAAATGTGGCTGCAGGCAGAGGTCAGCTGCCTCGGCTCCCTAGAAGAACTCACCCAGGACAAATTCAAGGCAAGAAGTGGAGCTTGGGGTTCGCAGGGTGGGCCCTGCTGTCCCCACAGCCTGCCGCATCTTCTCTCGTCCCTCTGCAGTCACTTGGAGGCAAGAATGACGAGTGGTTGAAGCGCCGAAAGCATTCTGGCAGGTGGCGAAAGAAACTGAAACTGCTCTATTGGCTTCAGAGCTCATGTAAGAGGGGGGAAGGAGAGGACTACGAAGAGGAGGATGAAGAGGTGGAGACAGAGTGGCTCTCCCCTTCTCCAACTACTGAAGAGCATCTAGAAGCAGACACTCATGTAGGTACTCTAGGATCTCATGAAGGGAAAGATTGGTGCTCAGAGATGGGTTTGAAGCATCTTTCATTTTCCTTAGAGTTCCATGGACTTGACCACAAAACCTCAACCTGCAGTCACCCAGACCCAAGTGGCTCCCCACCAACACAAGCCTGGGCGCTCACTCTTGGAAGAGCGCTATGGGCATTTGCCCAAGTTCCTGCATCAGTTTGTTGTTCAGAACTGGTTCAAAAAGCTGTTCCCTATCTTTACCCTGGAGGTTAGGAGACTCTGAGAAGCTGGGAAGCCCAGGCTGTGGGGGTGGGGGAAGGAGTGAAAGTAGGGGCTACTCCACATGCAGAGTGGAGTTAGGGATGGGCAGGGCTTCAGCAAATCTTCCCACAGGCCTATCCAGAGATGGGCACCATAGATGGCTTGGCTTCAGTGTTTGTGGACTTCCTGCAACAAGCTACCTGGGCAGAAAGAGTACATATTCTAAATGCCCTGCTGAGGCTGTTTCCTGAGATGAGCAGTGAGCTCCACAGCCGGCTGCAGGCCAAACTCTTGTACTTGCTCAACCAAGACCAGCCCCCTAGCCTCCAGGTGAATCCCTCCACAATACCCCGTATCCTCACCTACTTCCAGAATCAACCACGGTTCCCTAATGCCAGCCTACTCTTGAGCCTAGGACAAGATTCAGAAGCAGTTTGTGATGCTGGCGCTGCAGCTGCTCCTGGCCTGCACCCTGGAGGTCCTTGATGTGGTTTTGGAGATCCTGACCTACTACCTCTACTCGCCAGCCAGTTTTCAGTGAGTTGAGCTCCTGCTGGGTTTGCCCTACCAGCTTGGGAAGACTTGGGTTGAGCCTCATCCACCTGTTCCAGCCAAGAACTCATGAATCTGCTAGTTGTGCTGGGCCTCAAGGACCCACAGGGCTTCCTGTTCAAGGAGTTGGCAACCTGGTCTGAGAACTTCAACCTTGACTCCAAGGCCAATATACGCACACAATGTCAACAGAAGCTGGAGGAGATGAGTCTTCAGGTCTGGTGGGCCAAGGACTGGGTGACTCACCTACCTGTTGCCTTCTTTCGAGGTCTCCCAGAAGATCATGGGTGCCCATAGGAATGCCCCTGGGTTTTCCCCAACCAGAATATTTCTTGAAAGCTCTCTATACAACGGATGGCTTTACAGGGATGGAGGGGGAGGAGGGGCTGGATGAGGCACCCTCTCCCAGGGCCTAGTACTCTAGCTGAAGGAAAATTCAGAGATACAGGGGCTAGAGAGATGGCTCAGTGGTTAAGAGCACTGACTGCTCTTCCAGAGGACCCAGGTTCAATTACCAGCACCCACATGACAGCTCACAGCTGTCTGAAGATCCAGTTGCAGAGGATCTGACACCTTCACACCAATGCACATAAAATAAACCATAAAAATATTAATAAAAAATTCAGAGATACAGATGCAAGGATCATTACTCCATGGGCTACTCTCCTGCAGATGACTAACTTGGAGCAGTCTGCAGCCAGTGCTTCTACGGAACCTCCCAGGGAGGTCTCCTCGCAAGCCTCCCTTGCCTCTGGGGCACTCCTGCCTGCCTTGAGCACCTCTTGGCTACCCTCCCAGGCATCAGAAGTCTCCTTGCGTGTTCAAGAGCTGATGGTGTCACCTGTGCCTTCAGTTTTGGAGCCCGTGTTATCATCCATGCTAGATCTCCGTGCTGCAAGCATTAAGGCACATTCTCGCATGCGGTCAACCAAAAGAGTCTTCGCTGATACACTGCGGGCCTTCTGTTCTGTGACCCAGGACAACTTGTGTGTTCCTGTGTCCCCTGCAGTAAAAAAAGGGTCACCTCCACTGGAGGAGACAGAATGGTCACACTCTCAGATACTGGACCTTTTTTATATTGATGTGCTTAATTTCTTCTGTGAGAAGCACCGGACACGGCAGCAGAGCTTGCTGGAGGAGGAGGAAGAGGAGCGCTTACATGTCTCAGGCTTAAGCCAGCTACGGCCCAACATTGTGGTGCGGCCGCCCCGGGATCGCTGGTGCGCATTGCTGTGGGCCTGTCAGGTTGACCCTGCGTGGGCTGCAGAGGAAGGTCTGATTGAATCCTCTTCCTTCTTCAGGCTCTATCCCATTTTTCGGCTGCAGGAGACCAGGCAACCAAGCTTTGGGATGTTTCTTAGGGGTGAGTGGACACAGGGGTAAGAATTGAACCCTAATGCCCTCCGCCCCAACTCAACCTCAGCCTACAGCTTCACTCTCCTGGCTCCCTGCATCCAGGTCACAGGCTGTACCGCCAGGGCCCAGCTCGTGGTGATGGCTCTCTTCGGGTGCTGAAGCTGCCACTGCCACGAGTGGAGTTGCAGCCTTTTCCCCCAGGTTGGCCTGCACCCCCACGGGCGCTGCCCCCACTGCTCCTCCAACCTACACTGCAACGCTACTTTCTGCCCCAAGACACAAACCCTAACATCTACGGTTGACCTGGGGGACAGATAGCCAAGGTTCCATGGTCAAGGCCCAGTCCTACCACCTTGGCAAATCACACTATCATGTTTGGTCTGAATTAAAATATATATACATATATATTTACTTATTGTGTGTATATACATGTTCACTTGTGTGCAAATGCATATATGTGTGCATGCTTTTGGAGGCCAAAAATTGATATCAAGTTTCATTGTTTTACATCCTATTTATTTATTATTTATTTATTTAGTTAGTTAGTTAGTTAGTTAGTTATGGTTTTTTGAAACAGGGTTTCTCTGTGTAACAATCCTGGCTGTTCTAGAACTCACTTTTGTAGACCACGCTGGCATCAAACTCACAGAGCTCCGCCTGCCTCTGCCTCCTGAATGCTGGGATAAAAGACCTATTTTTTTTTTTTTTTTAAATAAGAGTCTCTCTACATAGCCCTGGCTGTCCTGGAACTCAGAGATCCACCCGCGTCTGGCTCCTAAGTGCTGGGATTAAAGGCGTGCACCACCACGCCCGACCCTATTTAATTATATAAGTGTTTTGCTTGCATGTGTGTACCAAGTGGATCTCAGCAGTAAGATGTCTGCAGCAAGTACACTAATGACTGAACCAGATGCCATTTAAGGAAAAGGAGTCAGGTGGGACTTGTGCCCAGTTTGATACCCTCTTCCCTTTGTTCTCCAGGCCCAGAGGCAAGAGCTGTTTCTCTCTCTGTCTCTTTCTTTGTAGGCTTCTGTTTTTATAGTTCATATGCTGTTCTGGTTAGTTTTTGTTTGTTGGATTTGTTTGTTTGTTTGTTTTTGAAGACAGGGTCTCTCTGTGTAGCTCTAGCTGTCCTGGACTCACTCTGTAGACCAGGTTGGCCTCCAACTCAGAAATCTGCCTGCCTCTGGCTCCCAAGTTCTGGAATTACAGACATGTGCCACCACTGCCTAGTTGTTTTTTGTTTTTTTTTTTGTTTGTTTTTTTTTTTTTTTTGTCAACTTTATACAAGCTAAAGTTGTTTGAGAAGGGGGAACTTCAACTGAAAAAATGTTCCCACTAAACCGGCCTGTGGGCAAGCCTGTGGGACACTGTTCTACATTGATTGGTGTGGAAGGGCCCAGCCCACTGTGGGTGGTGCCATTCCTGAGCAGGTGGTCTTGGGTTGTTTAAGGAAGCAGTCTGAGCAAGTCAGGAGGAGCAAGCCACTAAGCAGCACTCCTCCGTGGCTTCTGCTCCAGTTTTTGCCTTCAGGTTCCTACTTTGGGTTCCTGTTCTGACTCCCTAAGTGACAGATTATGACCTGAAAAGTATAAATGAAACCAACCCTTCCCTTAGCTGCAATTCTAGACGGCAGTCCATCACAAGGCAGCAGGAACCTGGAGCAGCGAGTCACATTGCAAGTCTGCTTTCTCCACTTTTAGAAAACTCAGGGTCCCCTCCCTAGGGAATGGTGTCACCCACAGTGGGCAAAGTCTTTCCATTAATTCAGATCTCCCCCTCCACAGACATGTCCATAGGCCAATTTAATCTAGACAGTCCCTCATTGAGACTCCCTTTCTATGTGACTCTATCTTGTGTCAAGTTAACAATCAGTCAATCATTCTAAGGAGGTTTTCAGTTTTGTTTTGTTTTGTTTTGTGAGACAGTCTCAGTCTATAGAACAGGCTGACTTCAAATTTATGATCTTCCTGCCTCAACTTCCTGAGTAGTTGGGATTAGACACGAAACACTATACCTGATTTATTTATCCATCTGTTTTTATTGGTATCCATTAATTATACATAGGTTATATCTAAACTCCAGTCCCTTGAGTGCTTTTAATCCCAGCACTTGGTAGGCAGAGTCAGGCAGTCTCAGTAAGTTCAAGGCCAGCCTGGACTACACAGCAAGTTTCAGGACAGACAGGGCTACACAGAGAAACCCTATCTCGAAAAACAAAACAAAAAACTCCAGTCCTCATGCTTGCAGGGCAAGTCCTTCAACCACTGGGCCCCTGTTTAACAAAGACTTTTAGAAAATGCTCTTTCTTTGGAAGACAAGGCTACTGGATTTCCTGGCTGACATCCTTAGACCCCTCCGTCGTGCCCCAATATCCTCGAGCAAAGGACTGCATGCCAGGAAGTTGGCTAGAACACCCTTATGCCAGCATTGGCTATTTTGAATATTCTACAGATGTGCAAGGCTAAAATACAACTTCAGCTCCAAGAGGTGTGGCTTCAGCAATGACGTTTCAAGCAGCTTTGGGTAGGCCTTTCCTAGCAACCATTTGTACCAGGTCAGATGAGCACTTCCCCTAATAGTCTAGCAAAGGAGACTGTGATTGTCACACACACACACACACACACACACACACACACACACACAAAAGCAGTGCCTTCATTGATATAGCTGCTATCCTTCTTTTGAGTAATGACCTGTTCTGATTGGTGCAAACTGTTGACTTCTGACTATAGTTCTCTTTGTAAACAAGCTGGGAGGTTTTTTTTCTTTTTGAGAGGCCTGTGTGTACAGCAGATTGGTTTCAGTCATTTAGGCAAGGGTGACCTTGGAAATCTGGATTCCTATCTCAGCTTCCTAAATGCTGGGATTATATCTGGTAGGAAACACTTCTTGTACCATTCCAACATTGGGCCAAAGAAAAGTCTTTGCCAGAAATGTTTTTCTTTTCTTTTCTTTCTTTCTTTCTTTTTTTTTTTTTTTTTTTGAGACAGACCAGAACTTACTGTGTGCTAAGGAATAATCTTTTTGTACACTGTGAAGATGTGTCTTTGCCAAGCCACCTTCTGATTGGTTTAATAAAGGAGCAGACTGGCTGGTAGCTAGGCAGGAGATATAGGTAAGAGACAGCAATAACAGGATGCTGGGAAGAAGGATGGAGTCTTAAGAATTGCAAGAAGATGAACATGCTGTGTTGAAAGTAGGTACTGCCACGTGGCAGAGGGTAGGTAAGAAAATATGGGTTGATTTGAAATGTAAGAGTTAGCTAATAATAAACCTGAGTTTTTGGCCAATCATAATTAATAAGAGAAACTCTGCCTACAACTATGCAGACCAGACTGGATTCAAACTCACAGAGATCCACTTGTCTCTGCCTCCCAAGCGCTGGGATTAAAGGCGTGCGCCATGATGCCCACCCTTCACACCTACTTTTCTAGATTTGGATGGGCTGGTATGGCAAGGGAAGAAAGTGAAGACAATGAAGACACAGCAGCAGAACTGCAGAAGAGGCAGTGATGGGGAAGCAGCTGTCATATGGGTCTTCCTTTGGACTGCCAGCTCCTGAATAATGACATGGAGACTTTTTACCAGTTATGAAAGCATGAGCCGGGAGGTGGTGGCGCACGCCTTTAATCCCAGCACTTGGGAGACAGAGGCAGGTGGATGTCTGTGAGTTTGAGGCCAGCCTGGTCTACAAGAGCTAGTTCCAGGACAGGCTCTAAAACTACAGCAAAACCGTCTCGAAAAACCAAAAAAAAAAAAAAAAAAAGTGTGGTTTTAGCTTAGGCTTGTTCCCAACTAGCTCTTAAAATTTAAATTAGCCTGTTTATATTAATCTATGTTCTGCCACGTAGCTCGTAACCTCTCCTTGGTACAGTATGTCCAACCTCCTCCGTGTCTAGCTGGCAAATCTCCCACCTCAGATTCTTTTCCAGGGTTCCTATCTCTGCCTGCAAGTCCAGCCTATCCTCTCCCGCCTAGCTATTGGTCATTCTCTTTATTAAACCAGTCAGAAGGTGCCTTAGCCAGGTGATGTAAAACAGAGACACATCTTTACACAGTGTACAAAGATATTATCTCAACAAGCAGTATGGCAGTAGTAGAAACAGTGGCAGCAGTGGCTTTAAGAGGCAAAGGTCTTAGCCTCTTCTCGGAACAGTATCACTCACTAGCCACTGTCAAGGGCTGGGAAATCTGGACACTTAGACCCACGCGAGAGCTAAAAACACTATAATCACTGTAGTGCTAAGGGTCCCGGTCAGTATTTAAGGCTGCATAGGATCTGTAACTATTGCAGCTTCTTTGCTGTCAGAAGTTGAGGGTTAGGAAAGCTGTTAAGGACCAGCCCTGGAAAAACTCCTGTCTTGGGAGAGCAAGGACCCCAGGCAACAAATTGGTAGTAGAGGCACAAGAAGCACCAAATGGAATACTTTCCTGAAAAAGACCCCAGCACTGAAAGAAACTATCTTCTACCAGGATTATGTAGCTGCGAAGGTCAGTTTCCTCTCACCTGTGCTAACAAATGTGTCAGTGGATGGTAAAGATAATATGGAGTCTTGGAGAAGCAGAGAGGTGAGGAAGGGAGAAACCGAACAGGGTCCTATAGAGCTGTGTGCAGTGTCTGTCGTCAGACTCCCCCAAACCCGCAACACTAACTAGTCCCCTTTTGTCCAAGCCTGTTTGACCCAGGCTTCTATCACTGAAGTAGTCCTGACAAATGCCCCAAAGTTAGGCTCTCTATAAAGTCAGAGACTGCCTTCTCACCGCGGAGTCCTGCGCCTTCGGGTTCTGAACCCGGGGCTAAGTGGTAGCAAGCAACAGTCCAGACACCAAGGGCCCGGGCTTCCGAACTACTTCCAACTCTGCGTGCTGGCCGCGTGGCTCTGATACCACTGGAGGCAGAGCAGCGGCTGTGAATCGGCTGTGAGTCGCCGCAAGCTCTTAGATTTTTTGGAAGGTGGGAAGGAACCTGCACCACCTACGTGTGCCCCAACACCTAGGCGAAATCCCAACACCGTGGTCCACAATGCCTCGCGCCCAGGCCGGCCCCGCCCACTTCAGCTGGGTCCTCGGCTTCGGATTGGTCGCAACGACTTCCGCTTTCCAAGGGGGCCGGGTCGTGGCCCTGGTAGAGGGAACGGAGACTGAAACCGCTGGCGGCATGCGGGGCCCGGGAGTGGGTTCGGGGCTCTCGGGCGAGCGAGGGTTGTTAGAGCAGGAGGCCGGCGCGGACACGGAGGCGGCGGATCTCCTGCCATTTCTAAAGCCCGGCGTGCGGGCAGAGCTGCAGGCGGTCGCGGCGCAGCACGTGTTGGCGCTCACTGGTTCCGACTCGGGCCGCGCGCTGTTGGCAGGACAGGCAGCGCTGCTGCGGGCTCTTGCCGAGCTTGCGGTGGCTCCGACCCCAGCTCCTTCCCGCGACGCTTCCCGCGCGCTCGTGAACTTGGCTGCTGACCCCGGCCTGCACCGGCAGCTGCTAGCGGCGGACCCGGAGCTGCCTGCCCGCCTGCTGAGCTGCGTGTTGGACCCTCAGTGGCCCTGGGCTGAAGAGGCGGCAGCGGTACTGGCTAATCTGAGCCGCGAGCTGGCGCCGTGTGCTGCGTTGATGGAGAAACTGATGGTCGCTGAGACGGAGCGCCTGGGTCTGGAGCGGCTGGTTAACGCGCTGTGCACGCCCAGCTACAATGTGGCCGCACCCCTGCATTACCTGGGTCCGCTGCTCTCTAACCTTAGCCAGCAGGCGGAGGTGCGTGCTTTTCTGCTGGACCAGGACAGGTGAAGCCCAGATGCCTACGCGGGCCGGGAGGGGGAGTGGAAGTGGACAAGGACAGCAGTGAGTGTGGCCTTCCAACAGGTGCGTGGTCCAGCGGCTGCTGCCTCTTACCCAGTACCCAGACTCCTCGGTGCGGAGGGGAGGAGTGGTGGGAACACTTCGGAATTGCTGCTTCGAGCATGGTGAGTGACAAGGAGGGGATTGGGCCATTGCTGGGTGGAGACAGGTCCCGCAGTATCCAACGGACCAGTTTCTTGATTCCTTTCCTTGTTTCCACCTCCAGGACACCACAAATGGTTGCTCGGGCCCCAAGTTGACATTCTCCCCTTCTTGCTATTGCCCTTGGCTGGGCCTGAGGAGTTCTCCGAGGAAGAAATGGATAGTGAGTGACTTAGGTGGTTGTCTCAGGGTTGTCTAGGCTAAAGGGGAGAGGGAGAAATGTACGGGTCTGGAGTCCTTTCAGAAGCCTTTGTGTGTGGGGGGGGGTTGTTTTACACACACACACACACACACACAGTGAGGCTCACCCAGGCAGAGCATGGCTCAGTGTCCAACACAGCTCCCACCCTCACTCCTAGGGCTGCCTGTTGACCTGCAGTACTTGCCACCAGACAAACAGCGAGAGCCAGATGCTGACATCCGGAAGATGCTCATTGAAGCCATCATGCTGGTGAGCAGGGGTCTGTGATGTTAATGCTCCCTACAAAACATATTAGTATCTGAGGAGTAACCCTTTCCATCTCCCTAGCTGACAGCCACTGCGCCTGGTCGGCAGCAGATACGGGACCAGGGTGCTTACTTGGTCCTTCGAGAGCTACACAACTGGGAGCCAGAGCCCGATGTGCGAATAGCTTGTGAGAAGCTTATCCAGGTGAGCGCAGGGTCAGAAAGGCTAGGGACGCTGTGCCCATAGCTAACGAGCTGCTCACCTGCCTCCTCTGCTTGCAGGTGCTTATTGGTGACGAGCCAGAGGTTGGCATGGACAACCTGCTGGAGGTGCAGGTGCCTGAAGACGTGGAGCGACAGCTGCAACAGCTAGACCAGCAAGAACAGCTAGAGCTTGCTCAAGAGCTAAGAGACAAGGGTGCCCCACGGACTTGAAGCTCCTTTTGCCGAAGTGCCAGCTCCATATCTACCTTTGCCAGGGTTCCTTCAGGGTTCTAGGGTAAACACCCAGTAAATGTTGAGAAGCTCAAGGACACTGCCCATTCCTGTGCTCTACTGCACCCGGCAAGAATGCAGGCTGTTCAGTGCTGACTATTGAGCTGGAGGTGGCCAGGTCCTGTGTCGTAGCTGCTTATATATGAGGCAGGTAGCTGATGGCCACTGGAGCTGTGAGGAGCCTTTTCCTGTTAGGGCTGGACCAAAAACATTGCAAGCCCTGGGCAGCCAGCTAGAGCTTTTCATTCTTGAAGACACTGAAGGATCTGGACATGAGTTGGCTTAGTGGTGCCAACCGTGCTATGAGCCCCAACCTTTGGAGTCCTTTTGCTTTCCTTTGCCCAAGACCCCCTTGAAAGACAAACCACGGGGGCTGGAGAGATGGCTCAGCGGTTAAGAGCATTGCCTGCTCTTCCAAAGGTCCTGAGTTCAATTCCCAGCAACCACATGGTGGCTCACAACCATCTGTAATGAGGTCTGGTGCCCTCTTCTGGCTTTCAGACATACATACAGACAGAATATTGTATACTCAATAAATAAATATATTAAAAAAAAAAAAGACAAATCACACTTGAATTCTAGGATCTTCCTAGGATGCTCTGCCCTTCTAGGCCTGTCTTTGGATCACTGCTGGGTACTGTTTCTCCTTCGCTATCTCTCTTTCTCTGCTCCACCCGTGATACTGGCCCCTGCCTTTAGTCTTTGGTTAGCCTCCTTAGTCCCAGGTTGAATTAGAGTTAGCCATTTAGATAGAATGTGCTCCTCAGTTAGCTTCCTTGAGCAACAGTTGCCTTTCAAGACCTTCCTACTGATCACGCCTTGCCTACCTCTGTAGAGATTCTCCTGGGTGTTCTTGAAGCATTTATTCTTAGACACTCCTACCCCCAATTTATGGAGCCTACTCCCTCTATACAGCCCTTCTTCTTCATTCTGTAGATAACCATGGCAAATCTTGCCCCACTGTGTCCCCCTTTTTGAGGCACAGATCTTGATCCACCTGTGTGAAGCTTTTGTATGCTGTTCCCTCTCAGCAATGGGTCCTCCCAGGTCCCAGGGGCCCATAGTCTTCATGGGAATTTGCAGTGTTCCACTCCATATCTCTGAAGCTGGAAAAATGCTTTATGTGTTGTTATGCCATGGCTCGGTGTTTCATTCATACCATGAGTCTTTCTCCCCATCGTGATGCCCTCCAGCCCTCTGTTAAAGCTTTGATACTCTAGGTACATGTGCTCCCTCTGACCCAGATTCCCAAGGAGGTACCCAGAGGCCACCAGCCCTCCCTGTGTAGATAGCTACATCCTCGGCTCCACAGAAAAACATTTTTATCTGCCCATACCCACCTACCCTCAATTGACCAGATAGTGCCCAGGCATGTTCCTGTTGGGGAATGTGGGGCGTAGAGCGCAGCCACCTGCCATGGTGTGCCATAACCCAAGGCTGGTAAAACCTATTCCTCTGGTACAGGTTTCCAGATGCTGCACAGCTGGGCAAGAGACACTCTCCTTAGAGATGACCTGCCTCTGGAGGTGCTGCAGCTTTTGCTTCTGGTACACCATATCTCCGCGAGGCTCTGTGTTACCAGGGCCTATTGCCGACTGGGAATGCTCCTGTTCTGCAATGGACCAAAGCAGAGGGTCATGTAGAGTGTTAGAGGCACTCCCTGCAGCCCAACAATCACCGGGAGCCATGCCCCACCTGGGGTAGCACCAAGCGTAGAGGACAGTATGTGTTCTGCAGGTAGCAGCCAGCAATGAGCAGCCACCTGCTGTAGGCCCAGGCGTGCACACGGATGCAGCTGAAGCAGCCCTCTGATCAGGTCCCGGCACTCTACAGGGGAGGGCTCACCGCTGGAGCCTGCCAGTAACCCTGACCCACACCCACAACTAACAGAAATGGTGGCAGCTTGAGAGAGAACCTTGCCAATCTGGCAAAGATTCAGGAGCTTCTGCCCACCATCAGAGGGGGACTGAGGCACAGAGAAGGGGTGGGGTATTCTGGACTAGTGCCATATTCTTCAGTAGGATTGCTATCCTTCAGTCCTACCCTCAGCTTCCCAGCATGCAATGTGTGGTATGGTACTTTTCCAGCCGATGGAGTGGGGTGATAGCATTATTCTCTTTGCTGTGGTCCTGGTCTCTGGTTACTCACCAGGCCTGAGCTGGGGCTTGGAAGGAGCATGGAATGGTGTTGCTCACCTGGGGACAGCCCTGGCCTGAAGATGGGACCACGGCGAATCAGTTGCAGCATGCGAGGGGGTTGATGTTCCTTGAAGGGCAGCTTCCCAGACACCATGGCATGGAGGATGATCCCTCTGGGGACGCAGCTTCCTCAGGGTGCTGGCCCTCCTAAGCCCACCCCTGGGTCCTGCCGGGGGTACCTGGGGGTACTTACAGGCTCCACAGATCAGCCTGCTCACCGTTGTACTTCTTGCTCATGAGGATCTCTGGGGCCGTATAGGCCACAGAGCCACAGAAGGTGCTCAGCAGTGAGTTCTTGAGCCCCATGCAGTTGGCAAAGCCAAAATCTGCACACAGTATGCAGGCAGGGCAAGGCAACACAGGTGATGGACAGGACGGGAGAGTGGGTTCAAAAGGGTATCTGTCAGGATGGTGGGGTCTGGGAGGGAGCTCTGAAAGTATGTTACAGAATGAGAGTAAGGGAGAGACCAGGTGGGGCCCCTTGTGGGTGTGGGCTGTAGGTAGGAGCTGACAGTTGGGGCTAGGTCAGAGTTGAGGACAGGAGGAATTAGGAGGTAGGGTCCAGAAGTAAACAGAACTAAGGGAGCCGTGTGGGCTCACCTGTCAGCTTTAGGAAGCCCTGGTCATCCAACAGGATATTTTCACATTTTAAATCCCTGTGGAGAAGGGAATGTGGGGCTGGGCTCAAGTAGGTCAGCAGCTACCCAGGCAGGCAGGTAGGCCAGATGGCGCCCTCACCGGTGCACAATGCCGGCATTGTGGCAGTGGGCCACAGCGCTGACCAGTTGCCAGAACAGCCTTCGGGCCTCTTCTTCCTCTAGCCCTGGGCAGCATCGAAGGTCTGACATGGCATTGATATGCTCCAACAGGTCACCTCGGGCTGCCAACTCCAATACCAGGTAGGAGCGCTGGCTATTCTGGTAGGTCTCGTACAACTGCACCTACCAAACATACACCGTCTTCCTGAGGAAGGCCTGGGTCAAGAGTGTTGGGACTGTTAGGTGTACTCGATCCCAATTATGGGTGAGAATGGGCTCTGTACGCAAGGGCAAAAGGGAGGATTTCCAAGTAGGGAAGGGGAGCCAAGCATGGGTAGAAAGCAGGCGTGGCAAGGACTGTCTTACTATGTTCAGGTGCTTATAGGTGGCATTGAGTGATAAAATCTCACGGGGCAGGAACTTTCTGGAGTACTCCACTGGGGCTTCAGCCGTGGACACAATCTTAATAGCTACCTGAGAAAGGTGGAAAGCAGTCAGCTGTGTAGAAGCTCCTCAGAGGTTAAGAGCGTTGCCTGCTCTTCCAAAGGTCCTGAGTTCAATTCCCAGCAACCACATGGTGGCTCACAACCATCTGTAATGGGGTCTGGTGCCCTCTTCTGGCCTGCAGTCATACACACAGACAGAATATTGTATACATAATAAATAAAATTTAAAAAAAAGAAGCTCCTCAGAATAGGCCCACTGTTCTTTTTTTTTTTTTTTTTTTTTTTTTTTTTTTTTTTNTTTTTTTTTTTTTTTTTTTTTTTTTTTTAGTTTTTCGAGACAGGGTTTCTCTGTAGCTTTGGAGCCTGTCCTAGCACTAGCTCTTGTAGACCAGGCTGGCCTCGAACTCACAGAGATCCGCCTGCTCTGCCTCCCGAGTGCTGGGATTAAAGGCTTGTGCCACCACCACCCAGCCTTTTTTTTTTTTTTAGATTTATTTATTAAGCATATGATGTACTGCTGGCAAGGTGGTTGTCAGCCACCATGTGGTTGCTGGGAATTGAACTCAGGACCTCTGGAAGAGCAGCCAGTACTCTTACCCTCTGAGCCATCTCTCCAGCCCAGGCCCACTGTTCTTTACACACATTGTTGAATCTCTCCCAGTGGCTGGGTGAGCAATATTCTCAAAAGGTGGTGCCAGCCCCACTTTCTTTCTGTCCTGGGCATATGCATGTTTGAGAGATTGGGAAGCAGAACATGGGGAAGCTGAGAAGAAACAGGACCTAGGAGGGAGATCCTATAGAGGAAGCCAGGGTGGGATACCTAAGGAGCCCACAGAGAAGGTGGCAGGCCTCCCTCACCATAGTGTGGTGCTTGCCCCGCAAGTCAGAGAATAGCTTCGGGTTGTGCTTCATGCGCTCACGTGTTGCATAGGCCAGGTAGACCTTGGAGAAAGCACCAGAGCCAATCTTCTTGGAGGAGAGCAGGTAGCCGTTGTCCATGCATTCTCGAACCTGCTCTGTGAAGACCCTCTGATGCAGCTCGCGACGACTGTTGCTTCTCAGAGAGGGCAGGGTGCCACAGAAGGGGACTTGGTGGGCCAGCTTAGGTGGGGGTAGGGACATCTCCAAGGGCCAACTTGTTTCAGAGGGCGGGGACTGGGGAAGCGGGAGGCCAGGTGGGACCCACAGCCCCTTGGAGAAAAGTTCTCTGAAGGCTTATTGAGTTTTAAAGCGAAGAGTGTAGGTTGAGAGGCTCGGGGGAGACAGCTCTGGACTGATTAGAGAGTGAAGACTCCAAGGAACTGGGTATAGGTTCTAAAATAGAAGGTTCTAGAGATGCATCTGCATTGTGCCCTCAAAGTTACTGAGACCTTACATGTCGAGGCTATCTTACTGGATTGGCCCTATCTAATGCTGTACTCCCCTTCTGTGGGGTGAGAACTCACATGAAGGGTTAGCACCAGGACGAGGCTTTTGTGGGCCACTTTACATGTAATTGAATATAAAAGACCTTTAAGGATTTATTTTCATTTATTTATTTATTTTACACACCAACCAATTTCCCATCCCTCCACTCCTTCTATTCCCTCCACCACCTCCCTTTTCAACCCCCATCCCCAGTACACTCCTCTATCTTCATTTAGAAAGGGTAAGGCCTTCCATGGGAGTCAACAAAACATGGCATAACGAGTTGAGGCTGGACCAAGCTCCTATCCCTTGAGTCAAGGCTGGGCGAGGCATCCCACTATAGGAAATATGTTCCAAAGAGCCAACTTATCCATCAAGGGACAGGTACTGGCCCCACTGCTAAGGGCCCCACAAACAGACCAAGCTGCACAACTGTCACCCAGATGCAGAGGGCCTAGGTCAGTCCGATGCCAGCTCCCACAAGCTCAGATCAGCTGTCTCTGTGGGTTTCCCAGTCATGATCTTGACCCCCCCCTTGCTCATATAATCCCTCCTCCCTCTCTTCATCTGGACTCCCAGAGCTCAGTCAGGTATTGACTGTAGATCTCTGCACCTGCTTCCATCAGTTACTGGATGAAGGCGCTCTGATGACAATTAGGGTAGTCACCAATCTGATTACCGGGGATGGTCAGTTCAGGCACCTTCTCCATTATTGCTAGGAGTCAGCAGGGGTCATCCTTGTGGGTTACTGGGAGTTTCCCTGGCACCAAGTTTCTCCCTTACCCCATAATGGCCCCCTCTATCAAGATACCGCTTTTATTACTCTTCCCCTCCGTCCTGCCCTCAACTCGACCATCCTGATCCCTCATGTTCCCATTCCCTTATCCCCTTCCCTCTGTTCCCCCTGCCTCCAGTTTACCCAAGAGATCTCATCTATTTCCTTTTCCCAGGGAGATCCATGTGTCCTTCTTAGGGTCCTCCTTGTTACCTATATTTTTACTATTTTTAAGTGTGTGTGAGTGTGTGTGTGTGTGTGTGTGTGTGACAGAGAGAGACCCCACAGAGTTTTGTATCTCCTGGAGCTGGAGTTTTAGGGGGTTGTTTTTCTTTGGGCCACCTGATAACGGGTGCTAGAAACCAAACTTGGGTCCCCTGCAAAAGCAGTATGTGTTCCTAATTGCTGAGCCATTTCTCCAGCCACAATACATCCTTTATTAAAGAAGTCAGGAGGGAGTTGGGTGGCGGCGGCACTCTGTCAAGCAATTCAATTGAGCAGAGGCAGGTGGATCTCTAATTTGAGGCCAGCTTGGTCTACAGAGCAAGTTCCAGGACAGGTAGAGAAACCCTGTCTCGAGAAAACAAGCTTTGGAAGGGTTAAGTCTTCTAAGGATATAAAGAGGTCAAAAGAAATCAACCACTGTTTCATTCTTTGAGGGGGTGCCAAGGTCACAGAGTCAGAAGTGATGAGAGTCCAGTCCAGGATCCTCTATCCTGGTCTTCCTCTACTGGATTTTGATTTTTGACCCAGGCCAGACCTGCTGCAGGACGCCTATCTCCTAGGTCTCTCTTCAGATTTGAATACATCTTCAGGGCAAGCACAGCCACCACCTCAGACCACTCCCTCAGAGCATGGCATCTACCATCACTTCTCTTTTGTTCTGACGTCCAGAGTCGCAGCTGACTACTTAGCATGCGCCATGTGCCAGTTGCTATTCTAAGTCATCATTTTAGCTGCATCTCTCTGATCATGTCTGATTCCCTGAACACACTTCTGTGTGTTGTCTTTTTCTTTGGGCCGCCAGTTCACACAAATAATGAAATTATCAATTAATTATGAAAGCTTGGCCTTAGCGTAGGTTTGTTCTGCTAGCTCTTATTTTTTTGAGACAGAGTTTCCCTGTAGCTTTGGAACATGTCCTGGAACTAGCTCTTGTGGACCAGGTTGGCCTCGAACTCAGAGAACTGCTTTCCTCTGCCTCCCAGTGCTGGGATTAATGGTGTGCGCCACCACCGCCTGTCTTCCACTGACTCTTATAACAAATTAACCTGCTTTTATTAATCTATATTTTACCATGTAGCTTTTTACCTTTTTTCATTCTGTGTATCTGACTCCATGTCTCATTGGTGTCTCCTCTGGGCCTCAATTGTCTCCTTCTCTTCCTTTATCTCCCTGGAAATCCAGCCTTTATCTCCTCCCTAGCTATTGGCTGTTCAGCTTTTTTATTACACCAATCACAGCAAATACATTTTCACACACTGAACAAATATCCCACAGCAGAAGTGCTAGAGGTAGTTCAGACCCAGGATTTCAAATCTGAGTGCAATGAAACAGTACATATTTTAAAAAAGATGATGAAATTGAAGCCAAGTGCGAGATCTCTGCTGTGAGCTAGAGGGACCAGCATATTGTCCTGAGAGTATTCATCAAGGCCTGGACTATTGTAGAAGTCTAATGAGACCTGGAGACTGGTGTCTTCCTGCTCTGAAACCTGTAGCCGGATGTGCAGGCCTTGACTATAAGGCTTTGGAATAGCCAAGCCTGAACTGTCAGATTTATTTTTTCATCCTTGTTATCCTGTGAATTTTTGGAATGAATGGCTCATAGCTTCCATCCTTGTCTTGGAAAGAAAAGCAATATTGAAAATATGCACACAGTAACTGTCCTCTGGTTAATCTGGAGTTTAGGTAAAAGGAGATTGTTTCTGGGTTTTACTACAGGTTAGCATTCCAGGAGTTGAGAAGGCTGTGGGTATATGCGCCATTGGGTGAGGATGGTTGTAGGTGAGTGGCATTACTTCTAGAGAACAAAAGGAAAACACGACAACTCTGTCGAGGCCACCAGTGCCATTGAGCTGCTGCTGTCTACTCAGAGCCCCTCCCCTTCCTGGCTCTCACTTAGGCCAGAACCCAAATGGAAGCTAGCAACTATCTGTCTTTTTTCCCCTTTGGTTTTTCGAGACAGGGTTCTCTGTGTAGCCCTGGCTGTCCTGGAACTTTCTCTGTAGACCAGGCTGGCCTCAAACTCACAGAGATGCACCTGCCTCTGCCTCCCCAGTGCTGGGATTAAAGGCGTGAACCACCACCACCTGGCAAGATTTTATTCTTAATTGTACATGTGTGTGTGTGGGGGGGGGGGGTATGTGCACTTTAGTGTGCATGCCCGTGGAGCTTAGAAGCTTTGATTTCTTCTGGAGCTGAAGTTTCAGCTGGTTGTGAGCTGCCCAGTGTGGGAGAGAGGAGAATGTGCTCTTCACTGCTGAGCCACCTCTCCAGTCCCTTTGCATTGTCTTTGTCCTCTTTATCTGCACTTAGTAGCCCATCAACTCCACTGAGTTATGTAGCGAGCTGCGTGGTGTCACACCTGATGGAGATGTATAATCAACTCCTGAGATGGTTAAGGCCTGACCTATGCTATGATCACGCAATGATTATCAGCTGCCTGCATATGCGTGAACCTATGGGCAGTGCCCACCTGGCAGTTCAGGATTGGCAGCCCATGCCTACTTAAGGGCTGGGAGAGGTTTGCCCAGAGAGAGAGGAGAGAGGAGAGAGAGAGGAGAAAAGAAAAGGAGAAAAGGAGAGAGGGTAAAAGAGAGATACAATTGTTTAAAAAGGTCCTGAATAAAAACTGCAGTGAGAAGAGCTCCGGTGGTCGCGTCATCCTTGCAGGACGAGGGTGGCTGTGACAGAGTTACTCAATACCACATGTACTGGGCCTTATGCTGAATGATAACAGTAAAAATTAAGTTGTGATCACGCTGGGCAGTTTGTGTGGTTGGGGAGGGAAAAGTGACCACTGTGGCTGTGGAGGGGCATGTTGGGCTGTTGCCATGGCAATGCCAATGCAAGGCTTTTCAGGCTGGAGAGTGAGTTGTCCAGGTGTGAGCTTGGAGAAGACCTCCTTCCTTGGCAGTTACCCTAGTTTGTCCCTTCTATTTTCTGGCATCTTCCTAGACCATGACCCCATCTGCAGAATGCTCCCCTCTCGTGCCCATATATATCCTGTCGTTCTTTCTTAGGCTCCATCCTCACAACAGAAATAGATTCAAGTCCCTCCCACTATAGGAAAAGACTATCAGGTCTCAGTGTTTGCCTCAGAACCCTCAGCCAGCTGCCCTCCAGGACCCTGTCCAACCACAGCTTGATTTCCACTTCTCACATATGCTGTCAGGCCTGGGTAACGTAATCGCGAACTGCTTCCTTTTTCTCAACGGGCTGTTTTGGTTCTTTTGCTCACGACTTTCTTTTGTTTACACACATCTGTGTGATTTCAGCCTCTGGTTCTTTGCAGGTACTCCAGTCTTCCTGGCATATTCCTCCCCCAACTCTCCCAGAAGAAGCCCTTCCCACCTTTGCTTTCTTGGCACCAAGACCAAACCCCTTCACAGTAGATCCTATCTCCTGTAGTATGTCTTACTATTCGTTTCCTTGCTTATCCCCCGCTCCTCTTTCCAGGCTTAGAGGCTTTGGTTTCACCTGGAGCTGGACATTACAGCTAGTTGTGAGCTGCCCAGGGGCTGAGATATGATCATTTTAATTCCCAAGGTCCTGTTGATATGTTGGCTACGTACCTCTGATAGGCACGGGGATATGTACTGTTTGTTTGTCTGTGAATTAGGCGTTTTAGGTATTTTTTAGGTGTTTCGAATATGACAATACGTGGTGTGTGCCCAGAACAGCTGTTGCTGCCCCTCCCCTCCCCGCCCCTCCCCTCCCCGCCCCTCCCC
The DNA here is from genome assembly GCF_014885135.2 of Alexandromys fortis. NCBI lineage: Eukaryota > Metazoa > Chordata > Mammalia > Rodentia > Cricetidae > Alexandromys > Alexandromys fortis. Next base: position 1,045,332 of record NW_026067930.1, on the reverse strand, counting down.
TCCCCTC
>NW_026067930.1:984323-1045300 GCF_014885135.2 Alexandromys fortis | reverse complement strand
CCCTCCCCTCCCCGCCCCTCCCCTCCCCTCCCCTCCCCTCCCCTCCCCTCCCTCTCTTTTACTGGGGTGGGTGGGCAGGGTTTCACTTTTTCCGCCCTGACTGTCCTGGAACTGGATTCGCCTGCCTCTGCCTCCCAAAGACGTGCACTACCACTCCCGGCCGCTGGGGCTTTATACGTAGCAAGCCGAGCCTGACTTGTGTCGGGAACAGCGCTTGCGCAGACGGCGCCTGGCGCAGCAGCACCCCTCGAACTGGTCTTGTGAGGTGGTCACCCGACCGTCGGAGGACTCCGCGGAGCTTAAGGAGGAGTCAGTGTGCCTAGGCTCTCCAGGGCGTGGAAAATGGGGACGGGGCTATCGTGAACGATGGAACTCCGACCAGTGAGCGTGGAGATCGCATGGAGGCGGGGCCAGATTGCCGCGCGCCAGGCCGCAGTTGGCCAGACGGCTGCGGGGACGGGCTTGGCGCACAGCTCCGCCCACTGTGGGCCGCTTAGGGCACGGAGGGCGGCTCCCAGGTTGTGGCGGCGGCGTCGGCGGCTCCTCAGGTAAACGGATTGTTGAGGTTCATCTTTGGTGGCGGAGGCCAGGCGCTCTTTGGGGGAACTTGGACCAGGGAGTATAGGGTCTCCCCTTCTGCCAGCAGCACGGGAAGCTGTGTCAGGAGGCGTCTCCCCAAGGTCAGCGGGCCGGTGCCAGAAGGTCCTGGGAGCTCTCAGGTGTGCCCTATGGGCCCGGCTTCACGCGTCACACCTGGGAGAGACCTGGGAGCTTGCGATTCAATTCTTCCGCGTCTGACATCGGCACGTGGACCCCAGACCCTGTCCCTGTTTCTCTGGTGGGTCGCGTGGTCCGTATCCTAGCCCCTTCCGGGAACCCGATGGCTCAAGAGACCTTGGTCCTCTCCGGTGTCGGGGCTACGTGTCCACGTCTTTGAGCTCCACAGCTGGGCCACTTGCATTTCTGTCTCTTTCAGAAAACTGAGCCTTCATTCGGAGACTTGCAAAACCAGTGCGCACCGCAGCCACTAGTCTTTCTGTGTTCTCTTTTCGATTTAAGGAGGCGGTCTAGAGCAGGAAGGTGATTTGTCCAGAGTCACGAGGATAGCTGGCCCTAGAGAGAAGGCCACACAACTCAGCGGAGCTGTAGGGAGGATAGAACTCAAATAAGGTGAGAGCTAGATGGGATTGAGCCAGAGCCGGGGTTCAGGTTTTCCTGCCGTGTCAGGGCAGCTACCCAGAGCAGTACTCTGCACTACTCTGTACAGAGTGCAGGGCAGGTACTGGATGGAGCCATAAACTCAAGTCCAGTGAGTAAGCACAAAGAGAGGCTGGAGAGGGATAGAGGCTGGCATCTGGAGACCTGGGGGTGTGAGCTGAGCAGCTGCTGAGGCAGAGGCCAGCTTTGAGGAGCTAGTCTTGGCTGGAGGCAGGAGAAACACTTTGGAAGGGGATGGCGGTAGAAGTGGAGATAAAACGGATGAACAGCCCGTGGTCCTGATTTTTGACTCAGTTAATTAAATGGTCAAAATTCAGGAAGCAGGCACTAGGGCAGGGCAGGGGTAAAGATGATGGGTTATGTTGTAGCTGCTCTGTTGGATTTGAGTAGCCCTGGTCATCTGGACGGAGAACCCCCCTGCAGACACAGGCTTGATGGGACGTGAGAGCAGAGATCCTATGCAAATCACTGGGTTATGGAAAAGTTCATCGGTCCATGTGTTTGTGACTTGGTTGGCTGTGCAGTCTCTGCACCTGCAGGCCCAGGAGATGCCAGAAGTCTTTCCTTTTAGGCCTTGGGCTAAGACGTGTGGCCCAGAAGAGAAATTGGTCTCTGATGTCAAAGTAGAATGGCTGAGGATGAGCTGACTTTGTTGACTTGAAACTGCTTTCCAGGCAACTGTCTTATCTTGTCCTATCGCCCTCTCTCAGAGGTGACTGTTGAGGGGCACCAGAGGTGGAACCTGTAAGACCTGTGCATGTTCAGTAAAGTCGTCTGTGTGTGGGGTAGCAGATGTTAGGGCTCACAGAGGCCCAGGTGAAAAGCAGGGTTGCTGCTGCTGTCTGATCAGCAACGCCAGGCCGCCTGGTATTTTTTTATTGAGCCGAGTGGTTTTGAGTCAGACGTCCTTGTCTGTGTCAGGGCACACCGCTTGATTCACTTTGGGAAATAACACCAGGCAGGGTTCCTTTGGCTCTTGTAAGTACCTGGCCAGTTTTCTGAGAATATTGGCTGCTGAATGTCATGGGACACATGCTTTCTTCCCCGAGCCAGAGGTGAGGTCCCCTTGCTTCAGGGGCTGGCATGTAAACCCAGCGCCATAGTTCCATGTAGCTTATTTGAGAAAGCATATTCTTAGTGGACAGCGAGCAGTGCGCTCCGGACTGTATTACCATGGGACACCTTCTCAAGTTCTTGCTAGTGACTCTAGAACTTGACTCTTCTCTGGCCCAGTTCCTCCTAGGTAGGGCATTTGGAGACTACGTGTGCCTGGACCCACCCCATCCCTCCACCCTGCTTTGGAGCCCAGCAGGAAGTTACTAAATGTGCAGGTGCATAATGGTTCTCCATTCATATAAATAGGTGCTGTGAACTTGGTGTGTGCACCTGTTAAAAAGAGAAAGATAAGCCTTCTATATAGAAAAGGACTCCCACCAATCCTATCTATCCGTCATCTCTCATCCGTTTTGCTTTGCTTTTGCCTTTCAGATTTGCCCCAGCCTGACTCCAAATACCCACATACATAAATGTCTGTGTCCCAGTGTAAGAGCATCTGCGAATGATGGGAACTCCTCAGCCTCTGTCACTGGGACCAGCACCTAGCACCCAAGGCAGTCCTTGTCCTGTGTCAGATGTGCACAGAGCTTGCTGCTGCCTGGCTTCACTGATCCAGTGAGCGCATGCAAGGCTGGCTGGCTCTAGAGCCATGGTCTTAACTGTTCACTTTGCTACACTGTCTCTCAGCTTTGGAACAACAGCTGGACATACACTTTGTCCTATGGGGTGGTCAGCATGGTCTCTGCGTGTCTGTTGGCTCTCTTCTCTGGGGATTCCTGCCTGTCCCTTTTCTTGTTTGTTTTAGTAATGGACAAGCTCTTTTTCACATTAGTATTAGGTAGACTAGCATCTTGTTACATGCTATGATTTGTTGTGCTTTTTTCCAAAGCAAATATTTATATTTTTGTTTTTTTTGAAGCAGTCTATTATATAGCCCTGGCTGTCCTGAAACTCCTTATGTAGACTAGGCAGGCCTTGAACTCACCAAAATCCATCCACCTGCTTTTGCTTCCGAAGTACTGGGGCTAAAGGAATGCATCATAATTCTAATTACTTTTAAATATTAATACTTATTTATTAATTATTTACTAATATGCATATGTGTGTTACCAGAGTATATATATGTACACCATATATGTGCAGGGTTCTTGGGAGGTCAGGAGAGGCCATGGGATCTCTTAGAACTGGAGATATAAATGGTTATGAGCTGTCATGTGGGTTCTGGGACCTGAACTTGGGTCTTCTGCAATAGCAGTAAGTGTTTTTGACAGCTGAGCCATCTCTCCAGACCTAGTTAATATCCTTTAAAATGTCTATTCTAGTTTTTTTTTTCCAGTGCTCAGGTCTGAACTCAGGGCCTTTTGCATACTAGGCAAGTAATTACTTGCTACACCTGTGGCCCCTGATTATAGCCATCCTGAGAGGTTGAAGGCATAGCTTATTTCCTTTCACCCCCTCTCCCAATCAGAAGGACTTTTATTTGCTGAGGGCAAGAAGATGCAAACAACATACAAGCAAAGTTTATTTGGCATTTAATTGACTTTTCTTTCTCTGCATGTAAAATGAAAATTGGATTGACTCACCCTCCTTCCCTCTCCCTTCCCTCTTTCTCTTTTTTTTGCTCTGAGCTGGAGAATAAACCCAAGTTCATACACATGCTAGGCATGCCAGCCCTTATGTTGTGTCCCCAGCACTGGGAAGAGGATGTTGAGTCTTGTGCATCTTCTCAGGGTCCTGGTCCACTACAGAGTGCTTTGAAGCTGTGGGGCAGGTTCCTTAAGTGCTCTCTGTGAACTCATATCCTGGTGGAAGTGTTTGATTTGACCTCCTTGTTTCTCCTCCTGTGTACTGCATGGTAGCGCCCTGAGTCCTTCAGCTAGTGACAGGAAACTCCGAGAGTGCACTTTGCCTTCTTAGCATGGATCAGGTCCTTCGTCATTAGTGAATTCTGTTTTCTTGGAGACAGGGTCTTGCTACGTTGCCCAGATTGACTCTGTATCACTCTGTCCGGTTATTTCTTGTTCTTTTAACAGATGGTGTGGCTGGGAATGTAGCTTACAGGCAGCATTTGCCTGGTATGTGCAAGGTCCTAAGTGTGATCTTTAGTACCATAGGAGAAGGGAGAGAGGGAAGGAAGGGAGAGATGAGGGGAGAAGAGAATTAAGAAAGCGAGAATTAGTTCTCTGTTGCTCAAACTGGTCTTGAACTTATGAGTTCAAGAGATCCTTTTGCTTCAGCCTCCTGAATACTTTGGACCACAGGTATGTACTACCAAGCTTCACTTTGAACTTTAAATCTTTTAGATGAAGTGCTGTCTGGATTTTTTTTTTTTGTTTAAGGATTTATTTTTCTTTTATTTGTATGTCTTGTCTGTTGGTCTGGCTGTATGCATGTATGTGTGTAGTGTATGTGCACTAGGCATGTTTCTGGTGCCTGCAGAGGCCAGAAGAGAGCACCAGATCAGCTGGAACTAAGTTACAGGTGGTTGTGAGCCACCATATGAGAATAAACTCTGGTTCTCCACAAGACCAGACCAGTAAGTGCTCTTAACCACGGAGCCGTCTCTCCAACCACACTGTATACGTTTTGTGTGTCTATTTTAGATATTCTTTTCCAGCTCCAAAACTATATTTACCTGTGTTTTTTTTACAAGCTCTTTTATGGTGGTTTTATTTTTACACTTAACTCTCTTTTTCTTTTTCTTTTTTTCTTGAGGCAGAGTTTCTCTGTGTAACAGCTCTGGCAGTCCTGGAATTCACTCTGTAGTCTAGGATGGCCTCGAACTCACAGAGATCCGCCTGCCTCTGCCGTTAATCCCGAGTGCTGGGATTAAAGGTGTGTGCCATCACCACTCAGTTACACTTTTAAGGACTTTGAAGTAAGAGAAGACATGAGTCCTTTTTGATTCAAGTTCTGCTTTAGTCTTGAATACTTTTTGTTCTTTTTAAGATTTATTTTATTCTTACTAATGTGTATATGTATATATGTGTCTGTATGAAGGTACTTGTTTCAGGGATTCCTATGCAAGGGATTAGGTCATCTGGAGCTGGAGTTACATGTGGTTGTGAGCTACCGGATGGGATGCTGAGAGCTGAACTTGGGCTCTCTGGGAGAGCAGCAAGTGCTCTTAACCACTAAGCGCTGTCTGCTTTCCAGCCTTACTTTTTGTTCTTTACTAGTATTTTGCTTATTTTCCTTTATTTGTTGTTGTTACTCTTAACTCTTTTCCTTGCTGAGGATCAAGCTGGGGGTCTTGTGTATACCAGACACACACTTTACCCTTGAGCTATAGTTCTAAGTCTGTACCTTTTTGTGTATATTGTTGTTCTTGAAACAGTCACATACAGTGCGAATTGTCCTCAAACTTGCTGTGTAGCTGAGAGTGACCTCTTGAACCCTGTTTCTACCTCCCAGATGCTGAGATTGTAGTCCTATACCATCAGGCTTGGCCTCCTGTGCACTATATATAGTTCAAATTATGCATTGCACATTAAGAAAATGAGTTGTGCAAGAGGATTTCTGATCTATTACTGCAGGAAACAATTAAAATTTTTAGATTTATTTTCTTTTGTTTGCTTGAGTATTTTGCCTGCATACATATGTATGTACCATGTGGGTGCTGGGTGCCTGTGACGTTCAGAAAAAGGACATCAGATCTCCAGGAACTGGAGTTACTGGGTGCGCCACCATGTGGGTGCTGGGAATTGACTCTCTGTCCTCTGCAAGTGCACAAGTGACCTTAACTGCTGAGCCATGTCTCCAACCCCAGGAAACAGCCTTTGTTTGTGTTTAAACTTGTGTACACCAAGATAGAAATTAAAACTTTCACCAAGATAGAATTGAAACTTTGTCTCTGCTCATTGGAGAAGGCATACTGAACATTCATACATAGTGCTGATCCCGTGTGCTCTCTGTGATCAAAGGGCTGTGGGAATACCCAGGTCAGCTCAGGGATTCGTGAGTGTAGAGGTGTGACAGGGTGCTGGTTTGGACATAGTGGAACTTACCTCAGAACCAAAGCTACCAGCCCATTGCCTAGGCTGTGAGGTGGGCTCAGAAGCAACATTAGAAAATTAATATATTAGAGTTATACTTCTAGCTCTATTTGAGAAGTATCAGTAGTTTTGAGCAGTGTATCTCTTAGCAATGTATGATAGTTTTAGTGTGTATTCAAGCACATCTTTTGTTTTCCTCTTTAGAAAATGGTCTTTTCCAACCACTACTAGTATGTGGACTAGGGTGACACCTGTGTAATGCCTGTACATTCTGTGACCTCTTTAAGTGATCTGATTCTGCTCCCAACTGCAGATTCTGTAGGTTCTTTTGTATAAAATATATTACCTGTGAATACAATTTTGCTGCTGATTTCTTTCTTTCTTTTTTTGTTTCTTTCTGTTTTGGGGGGAGGGAGGTTTCTCTGTGTAACAGTCCTAGCTGCCCTGGAACTAGCTCTGTAGACCAGACTGGCCTTGAACTCACTCACAGAGATCTGCCTGCCTCTGCCTCCTGGCTTTTTTTTTTTTTTGAGACAGGGTCTGACTGTGTAGCCCTGGCTGGCCTGGAACTCCCTACGTAGACCAAGCTGGACCCAGATTCACAGAGAGCCACCTGCCTTTGCCCTTCCAGAGTGCACAGCCACACTCAGTTACTTCTTAATCTGAATGCTTTTTGTTTTTCTTTTTTTCTTTGTCTTGTACTATGCCACTTTCAATCTCCCCTTGTCAACATGTCCTTGAACAGAAGTGGTGCTATCTGAGCTCCTTCTTTTTTTTCCACCTTACACACACATGGACATGGTTTCTCACCAGTGATGTTGATGTTTATGCTAGGTTTTTTTTCTTCTTTTTTTCCCCTCCTTCCCAACTTCTTTCTCCTTTTCCTCCTCTGCTTTCCATCTTCTTCCACTTATTCCTCCTCCCTTCTGCCTCCTTCTCTTCCTCTTCCCCCTCCTCTTCCTCCTTTGCCTCTTCCTCCTCTTCCCTTCTTCCTCCTTTTCTTCTTCCCCCTCCTTCTGCTCTTCCTCTTCCCCATCCTTCTCTTCCTCTTTTCCCTCCTCCTCCTCCTCCTCCTCCTCCTCCTCCTCCTCCTCCTCCTCCTCCTCCTCCTCCTCCTCTCCTTCTTCTCCTTCTTCTTCTTCTTCTTCTATCTTTTCCCTCCTTCCTTCTCTTGCCCCTCTCTCCTGAATTCCCCTTCTTCTTGTCTTCCTCTTCTCCCATTCTTTTCCTCTTCCCCTCCTCCTCTTTTTCCTCCTCATTCTTCCTTCCCCTCTTCCCTTCTCCACCTTTCCTCTTCCCTCTTTCTCCTCCCTTCCTCCTCCTCCCTTCCTCTTCCTCCCTTCCTCCTCTTCCACCTCCTCTTCCTCCTCCTCTTCCCCTTCCTTCTTCTCTTCCTCTTCCCCCTCCTCCTCTTCTTTCCCTTCCTTCTCCTCTTTCTTCTCTTCCCCCTTCATTTCCTCCTACTTTTCCTCCTCTCCTTTGACACAGGGTCTTATTAGTAGCCTGATGTTAGTAGCTTTGGTGTTAGCAGCTCTGGCCAATTTGAATTTACTATTCTATTTTCTGTTGTCGTGATAAAGCATCATGACTAAGACAAATAAGAAAGCATTTGTTTGAGCCTATGGTTCCAGAGTGTTAGAATTAATGATGGTAAAGCTGAGGCAGCAGGTAGCAGAGCTAAGAAACTGAGGGCTCCCATCCTGAACTGTAAGCAGGAAGCAGAGAGAAAACTGGGATTGGCTTGGCTGCCTTGGGCATTGCCTTCGCTTCCAGTATAGTCACTGTTGTTCATCTCGCTTCCTCTTGGCTTCCTCTTGCTGCTTTCTTTCCAATAACTCTAGGTAATAGAGTCACACTTCTCTAGTGTCTTGTAATGTTTGAATTCTTCATGATGTGTTTGTTACATTATGCTGTGTGAGGACCAGCAGCTTCAGGTCCTGGAAGGGACACTGGTTCTGAGGGTTCAGGTGTTCACATTCCTTAAGAGATTGAGGCATCACCTATATATCAGACTTCTCATCTTGGCCTTGAGCAGCAACTGTAACCACATCTGTCACTCCAGCTCATCCAGCTTGATGCAGACATGCTGGCTAACGAAGGGCAGCTCTCTGCTCAGCTTGTTTTGCTATGGATGTGTGCGGTGTTGGGAACCTGCAGCTTCTGCTGGAAGTGCTGGTCTGTCTCTAGATTGTTGATGACATCCTGGAAGTACTGATGGTAGTACAGACCTTGTCTAGGCTCTCAGTGGCAGGGCTGTCCTAATGGGGTGACCTGTGCTTCAGGAACACAGCTAGAATGGTAACCGGCATCAGAAGTGGTGGTAGGAAGAGAAATAGGGCTCTGTGGGGCACAGAGAAGGTGTGGGGCTATTTTCCCCTTACACAGAAGGCTTCCCCTCCTTTTTTGAGAACAGTCTCATGTAGTCTAGACTAGCCTTGAATTTACTGTGTAGCTAAGGATGACTCAGCTCCTGGTCCTCCTGCTTTATTTACCAAGTGCTGGGATTATATTGTTTCCTGTTGTTGTTTTTTTTTTTTGTCAGGATACAATCTCATAGACCAGACTGACTTGAGTCTCAATATATGGTCTGTGCTGGTTCTAGACTTAAACTCTTGATTTCTGGGTCTAACTCCTGCCTAGCTGGGTGTGCACCACACCTGGCTTATGATCAGACCCAGGGTTTGTGCATGTCAGGCAAGAACTCTACCAACTGAACTACATCCTCAAAATTTCCCATCTTTTTACTTTTGACCTCTTTTTCTCAGAACAGTTATTTCCTGTAGTTTCTTGACTATATGAAATGAAGTTATAATAACTGAATGCCCTTGGCTACTAATTCTTTTCTTTGTATTATCTCCAGGTCGGGTTGTGCTGACTGCGTCATTTTCTTTCTTTTTAATTATTTATCTTTGTTCTATATGTATTGGTGTTTTGCCTGCATACATGTCTGTGTGATGATGGCAGATCTCCTGGAACTGGAGTTACAGACAGCTGTGAGCTGCTATGTGGGTGCTGGGAATTGAACTCAAGTCCTCTGGAAGAACAGCCAGTGTTCTTAACCACTGAGCCATTTCTCCAGTCCCAACTGCGTCATTTTCACTATCAGATTTGTTTGTTATTGCCAGAGTGACTACATAGCTTTTGCTGGGTCTCAAACACAGAGATTTGCCTGCTTCTGCTTCCTGAGTATTGGCATTACAGGGTGTGCCATCATGCCTGGTCATGAGCTGTGCTTTGTTTTCCTGATAATATTTGATTGTGTGCCTTTATCATTTCACCTTGTTGGCTCTGGATATTTTTGCATTCCTATTTTCAGCCTTAAGCATTGTAGCAGGTTACTTGGACAGTTTGATTCTTTCAGTTTTTCACCTGCTTAGGTGAGACCAGAGCAGAGTTTTAGGCAGGACTAACTCATTTATTGTTATTGGGGTGTGAGTGTGTATGATGCGTGTGTATGAGAACCGGCATGTGAATGTTACTGTGTGCTTGTGGAGGTCAGAGGACAGTTCTGGGGAGCTGATTCTCTATTCCAGCACGGGTTCTGGCTATTGAACTTAGGTTACCAGACTTGTATAGCAAGTGCCTTTATCTTTTGAACCATCTTGCTAGCCCAAGACTAACTTACTACTGGGGCAAGATGCTTGTGAGAACTCTACTCTGTGTCTCTGAGTTACGATGCTTCCCACTCTAGCCTTAAGCAGACACCTCTCCTGCCCTCTGTATGCTTCACATGTCTCTGCTTTCCCTTTTGGATGGGCATCTTTTTCCCTGGACTTGGGTAGTTTCTTGTACATGTATCACCTGGATTAGATTTCTCTTTCTTTCTTTTTAAAATTATTTTTAACTATGTGTATGTCTGTGTATGGGTGTGTGCACATAAGAGCCTGAGGAGGCCAGAGGTGACCTGCCCCACTGTGGGAACCAAACTCTTTTTTTTTATTTTTTTGTTTGTTTGTTTGTTTTTTGAGACAGGGTTTCTCTGTGGTTTTGGAGCCTGTCCTGGAACTAGCTCTTGTAGACCAGGCTGGTCTCGAACTCACAGAGATCTGCCTGCCCAGTGCTGGGATTAAAGGCGTGCGCCACCACCGCCCGGCGGGAATGCGGAGCCATCTCTCCTATCATTGGGTTAGTTTTCTGATGCTGCAGTAAGACAGATTTATTGTGATAAAGTCTGTTGTGATGTAAGTCCAGGAGTAGGGGCTGTACTCCCACTAGGGGCTCTGGAGATCATCCCTTTTCTGTTTTCAGGGCTTTGGCAGAATTGGGCACTTTGCGTCATCTACAAGACCAACATCCCCACTCGCTCATTAGTTCTGTTTTGGTTTTGTCACCTTGATACAAGTTAGAGTCATCTGGGAAGAGAGGACCTCAATCGAGAAATTCCCCTACCAGATTGGTCTGTGGGCAAGGTTGTGGGTATTTTTTTTTTCTTTTAGTAATGATTGATGTGGAAGGGCCCAGTTTGAGCTGTACCGTCTCTGAGTATGTGGTCCTGGAAAGCAGCTGAGCCGGTCAGTAAGCAGCGTTTCTCCACGGCTTCTGCTTTAGTTCCTGCCTTGAGTTCCTGTCTTCACCTCCCTCGGCGATGGACTGTGATCAGGAAGTATAAGCTGAATAGACCTTTTCATGTTTTTATCATAGCAATGATAGAATAAAACAACCCATTTTCTTCTGACTAAGCTCAGGCCATCCTACTCCTTGTCTGAGTTGTTTCCTGCTGAGCTCATCTGGGCTAGGGGCAGATGGCCTGTGGTGGTTATTGATTTTTGTTTGCTATTGTTTGAATAAGGGGCTACTGCTGTGCATGTGTGTGTGTGCTCACGCTCCTTGAGGGGATAGCTTTGCCTTTCCTACTGGATGGTGGAGATTTGCACTTGTAGCTTTTCATAGGGAGGAGCATCTATTCCTGAGGCCTGTACCCTGTAGGCTCAGCACAGACTGGGAAGGGGGAGCTTGAGTGTCCACATCAGTTAAGCCCCTACCTTCCTCACACTCTGCCTGATAACGGATGCCGTTTAACCATCTTGTGGTTTGGGGTCATCTGCCTTTTCCTTTCTGGGGCTCAGATGGAACCTGTGTGGTCATTTCCTGTTTATTTGTTCTTTTCAGATGATTTCCGTGAAGAAGGTAGCAATGCTGTACTGATGCTGCCGTCATCAGGGCAAAGCCCTCCGCCGGCCTTCCATCCTCCCTGGTGCCTGGGAGTTTCTGGTCTGTTCATTTTATTTTGTTTTTACCCCTCAGACCTTAAATTTAATTTTCACTTCTGTGTATGCATTTAGGTATATTTTATTTTCATTTGTGTGCAAATGCCCTGACTCCAGAGCATCTGATTCCCTGGAGCCTGAGTTCCAGGCAGCTGTGAGCCCCCTATCATGGGTGCTTGGAACCACACTCTGAGTCCTCTGAAAGCAGCAAGCTCTCAACTCTTAGACCATCTTTCCAGCCTCTTAGTTTACTTACATACTTTTTATTTTTTTTAACATTTTTAAATTTTAGCTGAACATTGGTGGCTCTCTCCTTTAATACCAGCACTTGGGAGGCAGAGGCAGGCGGATCTCTGTGAGTTCAAGGCCAGCCTGGTCTACAGAGTGAGTACCAGGACAGTCAGGGCTACAGAGAGAAACTCTGTCTTGAAAAACCAAACCAAAACAAAACAAAAATTTAATTTTATTCTTTGTATGTATGGGTGGTTGTCTGCATATATGTCTGGATGCCACATGTGTGCCTGGTGACCACAGAAGCTAGAAGAGGGTATCGAATCCTCTGGAACTGGAATTACCATTGAGAGCCACCATAAGGGTGCTAGGAACTGAACCCAGGTCCTCTGGAAGAATAGCCAGAATTCTTAACCTCTGAACTGTCTCTCCAGTGCTCTTTTACTTTTTACAAATACACTTTTGAGGGCCGAAGAAGCGGTTCAGAGGTTAAGAATTGAGTTAACTGCTCTTCCAGAGGTCCTGAGTTCAATTCCCAGCAACCACATGGGGGCTTACAACCATCTGTAGTGAGATCTGGTGCCCTCTTCTGGCCTGCAGGCAGAACACTGTGTACATAATAAATAAATCGTAAAAAAACCATAAACAAGCCAGGTGGAGTAGCAAAGAAAAGAAAAAGAAAAAGAAAATACACTTTTGGGAGCCAGGCAGTAGTGGTGACAGCCAGGGCTACACAGAGAAACCCTGTCTTGAGAAACAAAACAAATGCTTTGGGGCTGGTTGTGGTGGCATACACCTGTGATTCTTGCACTTGCAGAGGGACAGTTATTGCAAATACAAGGCTAGCCTGTTGTACATGGTGAACTGGACTCTGTAGATCTTTATGGAGAGACTCAGAATAGCCAACCTCCACTTAAATCACATACATGTTTTCTGTCATTTCACTGGGGGAGAGTGAATACATGAGATCCATTTGTTTTGTTTCTTTAACATTTAATTTAATTAATTAATTAACTAATTTTTGAGAGAGGGTTTCTCTGTGTAGCCCTGGCTGTCCTGGAACTTGTTTTGTAGACCAGGCTGACCTTGAACTCACAGAGTTCCACCTGCCTCTGCCTCCCAAGTGCTAGGATTAAAGGAGCATACCACCACTGCCCAGTTAGGATTTTTTCTTAAATATTTTATTTTTCTTTATTTTGTGGGTATGTGTTCTGCCTGAATGTATGTAAGGACATTATCTTCGTGCCTGGGCTGTGGAGGCCAGAGAGGTTTATTGAATCCCTTGGAACTGATGTTATGATAGCTACCATTTGGGTGCCTGGAACTAAACCTGGGTTCTCCGCAAGAGCAGTGAGTGCTCTTAAGCACTGTACCATCTCTTCAGTCCCTTGTTATTTTATTTCCTTTTAAAGATTATTATGTTGTTCTGCCTACATGTATTCTTTGCACGCCAGAAGAGGACACCAGATCTCATTCTGGGTGGTTGTGGAGCCACCATATGGTTGCTAGGAATTGAACTCAGAACCTCCAGAAAAGCAGCCAGTACTCTTAACCTCTGAGCCATTTCTCCAGCTCCCTGTTATTTTATTTTTATTTATGTGCATATGGCTCTGATTCAGCCACATGTTTGCAGGTGTTCTTAGAGGCCAGAAGAGGGCGTCAGATACCCTGGAGCTGGTGTTCACAGGTAGTTGTAAGCTAGGCTTGGGTCCTCTGCAAGAGCAGCAAGGGTTTTTAACTGCTGAGGCATCTCTCCAGTTCCCAGTATCTTCTTTAAAAATTATTTTTAGTATTTGTTAAGTGTGTGTGTGCATGTGTGTACATCAGAGGAAAATCTGCAGGAGTTGCTCTTCTCCCTCCACCATGTAGGTTCTAAGGATTGAGCCCAGGTTATTAGGCTTTGTAGCAAGCACTTTTTTTTACCATGGAGTCATCTTGTTGACCTATTAAACCTACTTTCTTGAACTAAAATTTTCACTTTTATTTATTTAGTTAGGTTTTTTGTTTTGTTTTTGCTTTTTTGAGACAGGGTTTCTCTGTAGATTTGGAGCCTGTCCTGGAAGTCACTCAGTAGACCAGGCTGGCCTTGAACTCAAAAGAGATTCACCTGCCTCTGCCTCCCCAGTACTGGGATTAAAGGTGTGCGTCACCACTACCACCTGACTTTCACTTGCTTTTTAATTCTAATTCCTTTTTCTCCCAAGATTGATGTAGTTTTTCACTTTGCCTTTTGCCTTAGGTACATGGCTCTGATCAGGAGGCCATGATATCCTTTCTCTTTCCCTGGAGTAGGTCAGGAAGGACTGAAGGGTGGGAGGTGACTGGAGTAAAGGCATGGAGGATCACCTGGGATGAAGGGTCTGGCACCTGAATGTACCTGGCTGTGCTGAGGGTGGGCATGTCTCCTGTCTTCTAGGTTCTTAGACTATATCTTAGCATGAGATCACATAGTGGAGAGGCACAAGCACTTGGTTATTTGAGGGACTTTACTCTTTGTGACTGCATGCAGCTGAGCTCACACAGTATGGGAGAGCTCTGGTGCCCACTGCTCCCCTTAGGGTGGAGAGGGAGTTACTTTAATTGGGAGAGTGGCCATGTTTGCTGGTACTGTGAAGATAGCACCATATACCAACCCTGGATACACCATGGGCTACTGTCCTGTTGGAGGGGGCTGGAAGCTCAGGAATGTAGGAGAGCCGGGGATTCCTGAGGCTCATGAACTTTCTTCCTTTCCTGAGTGGATCAGCCAGCTAGATAGATATCTTCCCTAGTCCCTAGGACAAATTCATTTAAATTGTGTGTCTTATGCATGAATAGCAGCTAATCCTGGGCTTATGTGTGGTAGAGATAATGATAAAATTCCACGTCCCATTTTTCTAGGTTGGGAAGGAAGCTATCCGTGTTTACACTGGACAGGTGGAAGCCAAGACCACAGAAATGACCAGGCCCTATGTAAAAAGTGAGTACATGTCGGGGGTACCCCCTGTCCCCTGCCCTCCCTGTTAGATCATCTGAGATGTTGGGATGAGAGAGGGTGGTGCCTACATTTTTGCTGTCCCTGGAGGCCAGATTCTATGTGTACATGATGGTGTAAGGGTGTGACTGCTCCCATCAAACTTATAACTGGAGAACAGGTATTTAGATGTGCTTTAGAAGGGCCAGGCATGGCTTATCAGGTTGAACCTGGCCTTAGATGCAATCAGATCCTATTAATTAGATCAGCCTGTTTATTCAACTGTTGAATTTTTTCAATTGCAGGTCCCTCTAGCTACCCTCTTGCGATAGTGTGGTGTAGGCATGGTTTCTGGGATGCAAAGGCTCAGTCTGGAGGGTCTTGTTGGGTGTGGGACAATATCTCTGGTTTGCCTCTCTTGCCAATATTGCAGAGAGCTACTCTGATTTGTGGATTCCTTGATTTATATCTTGCCTTGGTAGGCTAAGCCCTATGGGGCAGATGCTGTTCATTACCAGTGTCCACACTCTTACCCAATGCCACCCTCCTATATGTAGGAGTTGTGTGTGTAAAGTCCAGTCTGTTCTGTGTCCCAGAACTCAAGGAACTTTCTTGATGTGTCTGTGTCTGTGGATCCTTTGTGGAGCACTAGAGTGAGTAGAAGTCCAGGCCTTATCAGAGCTGGAGCAGCCTTGGGAGTACTACTAAGACAGTGACCTCTGACTCAGGCTAAACCTGAGTTTTCCATACCCATAACTTCTCAGTGATAACCAGTCTGAGTCTGAGCTCTGTCATTTGGCCCAGCAGACTGCACACTCAGTATTCGTGATCCCACAGCAGCATGGAGTACAGTCGGGGACCATCAGGGAAGGTGGTTGGAACAGAAGAAAGGCGTGGTTTTTATGAGAGATAACAGCTTCAGGTCAGCAATGGCTGTATACAAGTGGCTGTGCCTATTTGCTCTGAGGCACTGGGCTTGTACTTGCCATCTCCTATGCTAAGTTTATGATCCAAGAAGCTGGTAGGTGTCAGTCATAGGAAGGCAGCCATGGTGTCTTGGGGCCTAAGCACACTGGGTTTTGTTCCTGTAGAGCTGTCCTTCACCCTCCTGGACTCCATCACCGACAAGGATCCTGTGGTGCAGGAGCAGGTCTGCAGCGCTCTCTGCTCCCTTGGAGAGTCGCAGCCAGGCGAGACACTCTGTGCCTGTGAGGAATACCTGCGGCAGCATGACAAGGTACCTCTCCCTTTGGTGGTGAGGTCATCAGGGAGCATCTTCATCTCTCGGGTTGGGTGACGAGTCAGTCTGTCAGAAGAAAGTGCCCTGTATATTCCCAGAGTTTAAAGATGATGATGGCCGGGTCTCCTCCATGTGGAGAATGGCTGTGTCCTATGACTGGTGGTTCTATTATGAGGGGACTGGGTTGTCACTTCAGTGGACAGCATTCATGAGCAGAGGCTGTTGGCTGTTCCCGTTAGCACATTGATTGGAGATAGGGTGTCTCCCTTGCTGAGAGAGTGCAGGTTGTTTCCAAGTCTTATCGGCTGAGTGTCTAGGGCTCTTGAGAGTCCAGGCTCTGTGCTCGCCTGGGGGAGCTGCTCCAGGTTTGTAGGCTGCCAGTCCACTCTCCATCCCCTTCCAGAGAGCTGTTCTAAGGAAAGAATGGGACCTCTGCTACCCCAGAACATCCCAGTCTGTGGGCAAGCATGGCCCGTGTAGCAGAGCAAGAAACTTGGGATTTTTTTCTGATGTTGTGTGATGTCAAATTGTTAGCCCCAGATTGCTCTTTTCTCATGAGCTTTCTTGTTTTGCTTTGAAATGGGGTCTAGCTCTATAGTACACACTGGCCTTCAACTTGTGACCCTTGTTTCTTAGTCTCGAGAGTGGTGGGGTTACAGACATGTGCCACCACAGCTGGCTCTTTAATATTATTTTGTTTTGGTTGGTTGGTTGGTTTGTACTTGTCTTCTTTTTCTTTTCTTTTTCCTCTAAGGCAGGAGTTCTCTATGTAGCCCTGGCTGTGTTGGAACTCACTCTGTAGACCAGGCTGGCCTTGAACTCACAGACATCTGCCTGCCTCTGCCTCCTGAATGCTGGGATTAAAGGCATATTCCACTACCACTGACCTCTCATTAAAAAAAAAAGTTTATTTTTATTTTCTGTGGGTGTCAGAGGATGCCTGTGGAGGCCGGAAGAGGATGCTGGATCCCTAGAGTTGCGAGTAGTTGTGAGCCACCTAATTTGGGAACTGGGAACTAAACTTGGGTCCTCTGGAGGAACAGCAGGTGCTCTTACCTGTTGTGCCATCTCTCCAACACATGGCCTTCTATCTTCATGTGGGTTCTGGAGATTGGGCTTGTGTTGTCAAGCTTGGATAGCAAGTAGCTTTTTGCTGAGCCATGTCTTCCAGCTCCATGGACATGGGTCATATTATGTTGCCTAAACTAATAGACTAACCTCCCTATCCAGTCTTCCTTTCTTTATTTTGAGACAGGGTCTCTCTCTGTCCTGGAACTTACTGTGTAGACCAGGCTGACCTTGAACTTGAACTCACAGAGCTCCACCAGCTTCTGCCTCCCAAATTCTGGGAATAAAGGTGTACGCCACCACGCTTGGCAGTCTTCAAGCTTGTTGAGTGGCCAGGACCATGGGTACAAGACACCATTCTCCATGAGTATTCATCTTACCTGCCAACTGTCTCATGGAGAAACAGCTTGGTTCCCTGAACATACCCACTAATCCTGCTGTGGTTTGTGACACCTGATGGGGAGGACTCCTCCTCCTCCATTTCAGCTCTTTCTTCTGGTACTGCAGCTTTATTTAGCTTGTCAGGAGGCTGAGTGAAGCTGGGCTTGCTCTGTAGTCTAAGAGAGCTGCCATATTTGGCATGGCTTGAGTGTCTGCCTGCAGCTCCTTTTTGGGTTTTAACTACACCATGTGTTTTGTTCTCTCAGAGCCAAGCATACCATAGTGGTGCTGGCTAAGACCCTTCTCTGTGTGGCCAAAACACTTCTCGCTCTGATGT
Source organism: Alexandromys fortis (assembly GCF_014885135.2). NCBI lineage: Eukaryota > Metazoa > Chordata > Mammalia > Rodentia > Cricetidae > Alexandromys > Alexandromys fortis. The sequence goes on along the minus strand of NW_026067930.1, from coordinate 1,027,614 downwards.
CCTGGTGTTAGATTGTGGTTGTCAGGCAAGAGTTAAGGGCGGGAAGGTGGCCGCCGAAGGGTAAAGGGTCACTTAGGGCAGCTCCCAGGAAACTAATGTGGCTGCTTTGCTCATTTCCTGAATTACGAGTTTTACTTCTTTTCTGCCTTACATAATTTTATTTCACTGAGTTTAAAAACAAAACCAAAAACCTGATAACCTCACTGCATGGCTACAGTGGCTCTTTGTTGATCTGGTCCTGATCCTATGGGGCGTGGCCTTTCCTGGCTTCTCACACTAGCTTCTGCATGCTATTCCAAGAGGCCTGGGCTGCTGTTCAGCAGCCGTCCTGTGCTGTGTTTGTCACGCTCCGCTGTGTGCAGCATGCAGCATGCACTTCTTCCGACTTGACTGATAGCATGTTCACACGTAACTTTTCTCTCACATTAACAGCTCAGCCGATCAATAAATCTATTGGTCGTTATGTTGAGCAGACATTGATCAACAGGAAGACGGTGCTGTCTAAAGTTAGCTCAACTTTCAACCAGATGCTTTCAGCATTTGGTAGCTCCCAGACATAGAACCGTGGAGCCAGCAGCCATGAGAAGGGCACAGTGGCATAGATGGTGCCATCTTGCTTGGCTGCAGCAGGCATCTTTTCAAATTCCTCTGAATTTAAATTGGGCATCAGAGGAAAGTTCTGCCAGTTGCTGTTTTGGGGTACTCATGGCACCTTATGGTTAGCTTCAGTCTGGTCTTTGTGTATTTATGATTGGTTGTCGTCTTTCTTTTCTTTTCCCTTCTTTTTCCTCCTCATCCTCCTTGGCATTTCAATATGACCTTGAACTTGGTATGTAAGTGAGGATGATCTTGAACTTGTGATCTTTCTGTCTCTGCCTCCCAGGTACTGGGATTACAGGCATGTGCTACTAGGCCTACCTAGTGTGTGGTGTTGGGGATGGAACCCAGCACCTTGTGTATGTTACCCAGGTGCTTACCGCTGTGTTATCCTCCAGGGCCCAGTGCAGAGGGCACTAGGCTGTATGTCTGTCTCTTTTCTGTGCTGGGCTTCATGGTTTTAGACCCAGCACAAGCTTCCATTCTCTGTGGGTATTTCTCTTACCTGCCAACTATCTATGCATCAGTCAAGATCCAGTTCAGGACAGACTCCATAGAGTAGTTAAGCCATGAAGGTGGGAAGGAGAGGAGAAATAGTGACGCCATTATTTTCCCAGAGTGGCTGAATTTTTTCTCTTTTCCTTGCTACCATTTTCAACTCAAAACACTTTCTGCCTAATGTCCAGTCTCTGGAGTTCCGTCCTGACATAAGGGGATTTTGGTCTTCTGCTTGTCAGTATATGGGTACTTATTCTTTACACAGAGGCTCTGTAGACCTTGCTACAGATGTTTAGGACTGGCAGCTTATCCATATGTGCACCACATGCATGCAATACCTGTAGAGGCCAGGAGAGGGCGTTGGACTCACTGGAGTTGGAGTTAACATATGTTTGTGAGTCATCTGATGTGGGTGCTGGGAACTGAACCTTGGTCCTTTGTAAGAACAGCAAGTGCTCTTAACTGCTGAGCCATCTTTCCAGCCACTCTCTCTCTATTTTTTTTGTATTTAAATGTACATTTGTAATGATCTGGACCTGCAGTGTTTCCGCTGCCTGCTGCCACTGGGGATCCTGCAGCATTTTTAATAATCCATTTCAACAGTCCTTTGACATTTTCCTTAAAGAGTACAAGGTCACAGAACCCATCTGCTTCACAAGCCCCTGGAGATACTCGTTTGCACTGCAGGGAGCAGCAAGTTTCCAGGGCAGCTAGCCAGTGAATATGCTGGAAGAGAAGGCAGGCTGAGCAGTTCCTTTCTTCTCTTTGCTTTTCTGTTAGAGGGAAGTCTTCCCTAAGCACCTTCATGAAGGTGAGGGGAATTAGAAACCTGGAGCCTGGAGGTGGTGGCACGTGCCTTTGCCTTTAAACCCAGCCCTCTGGAGGCAGAGGGGGTGGGATCTCTGAGTTCAAGGCCAGCCTTCTCTACTGAGCTGAGCGAGTTCCAGGGATGCCAGGGGCTACACAGAGAAACCCTATCTTGGAAGAAAGAAAGAAAGAGAGAGAGAGAGAGAGAGAGAGAGAGAGAGAGAGAGAGAGAGAGAGAGAAAGGAAGGAAGCAAGCCTGGGAACATGTGGTGATCTTTGAGATATGCTTCCAGGACCAAGAGCCTGGAGGAAGCTGGAAACATTGGCTTCAGATGGACTGGAAGAGATGTTCTCACTGTGTCGTCAGAGCTGTGCTCCCAGCTCCTAATCATTTTGATTGAATAAAAGCATACCAGTTCATATTAATTTTCTGTTCTCCTCCAAAGAAAGCATCAGCAACCCTTCCTCCCCATGACATGCTGGCCATGGCTCCTGTCCAGGGAGGAACTCTTGCAGGAACACCATGTTCCTGGAAAGAGAAATGTGAACGCAGCCAGCTGAAGTGGCTGTCTTCCTCTGTGACTGACCAAAAACCACCATCTCAGTGCAGTCTCCTTCCTTGGGGCACCAACATGCAAGGATTCAAAAGCCTTATCCTGAAGAAACAAAACGTAGAGCAGAAGCTCTTTCCTTAAACTGGCAGGTTCCTTGTCTCTGGAGCTAGTTGTGATCTATACTGGTTACCTCCCGGAATGAATGTCTCATCCACTGCGGGCTCAGGAATGATGGGTAATGGCTCGTGTAGCAGGTATCAGTAGCCAACAGGCATGTCTCATCTGCTTCTGGGCCAGGGGACTTGGATATCATTTGTGGCACTCTCTTTCTTCCTTTCTTTTTAATTTTTTTTTAATATCCTGACCAGTTTCCCCTTCCTCTTCCCAGTCCCTCCCCTACCAGCACCCTCCTGCCCCCTCCACCCCCCCATGCCCCCACCCCATCTACTCCTCCTCCATTTCTTTCCAAAAAAGGACAGGCCTCCCATGAATAGCAACCAAACATGGCATATCAAGTTGCCATAAGACTAGGCACCTCCCCTAGCATTAAGGCTGGATGAGGCAACCCAGTATGAGGGAAAGGGTCCAAAAAGCAGGTAACAGTGTCAGAGAGAGCTCCTGCTCCCACTGTTAGGAGTCCCACAGAAGGACCAAACTGCACACTGTAACATATATGCAGAATGCCTAGGTCAGTCCCATGCAGGCTCCCTGGTTGTCAGTTCAGTCTCTGTGGGTCCCTATGAGCCCAGATTAGTTGATTCTGTGGGTTTTCTGGTGTCCTTGACCCCTCTGGCTCCTATAATCCTTCCTCCACCTCTTTTGCAAGATTCTCTGAGCTTTGCTCAGAGACCTAGGATAGAACCAAACACGACTGGCAAAAAAAAAAAAAAAANAAAAAAAAAAAAAAAAAAAAAAAAAAAAAAAGTGGGGGAGGGCTGAAGAGATGGCTCAGAGATTAAGAGCACTGACCACTCTTACAGAGGTCCTGATTTTAATTCCCAGCAACTACCTGGTGTCTCATAACCATTGGTAATGATATCTGGTGCTCTCTTCTGGCCTACAGGCATACATGCAGACAGAACACTGTATAAATAATAAATAAATAATTTAAAAAAAGTCAATGAAATGACTCCTAGTTATATTCTGCTATACCCATAGATTAATACTTAACCCAATTATCATCAGCGAGGCTTCATCCCACAACTAAACGAAACAGATGCAGAGACCCACAGCCCCAAACATTTTAATTGTTTTTCCCTTTATTCATGCATTTATTTTATATTGATGGGTGTTTTGCCTGCATGTATGTGCACCACACATTTGTGCAGTGCCTAAGGAGACTAGAAAAGGGTGTTGGATTTCCCAGGGGTTGGAGTTATAAATAGTTGTGAGTTGCTGTGTGGGTGCTAGGGATCCATGTCTTCTGGAAGAGCGACCAGTGCTCTTATCTGCTGAGCCTTCTCTCTAACCACATGTGTGGCTTTCTTAACTGTGTTGTCTTATATAGGTCCCAAGTGGCATGTCCACCCGCCCCTCCCCCGCTGTGGTGGGCACATGGCTGTGGGTGAGACAGTTTATGGCAGAAGTGAAGAGGTAGTTCCAGTGCCTGTAGAATACTAGCTTGTTCTAGGCCTGCCGTTGCTCACACCCATGCCACCCAGTGCAGGCTATACTCTCAGTGGGTACATCAGGCTGCTCCCACCGAGGGCAGCTAGAAGCCTTCATTAGCAACCCCTCCATGGCCCCTTATGGGCCTAGACAGATTCTATCCCAGCCTTCCAGTATAGGCTGCCAGCTCTTGAGTCCAGGGTGTGGACTATGTCAAGGATTAGTCCAGGAGGCTGAGTCAGTAGTGCGCCCCAGGCAGTGAACAGAGAAGGAACATGGCTGAAGGAGGGCAGAGGTAACTGTGTTTGACTTTGAGCACATTTACAGCGGGGGCCTAGCTGCAGAGAAAGGTGATTCAAGGAGGGCATCTTATCCTGCTGCCTGGGAGGCCAAGTGTGGGAGGAAGAGGTGCCCTCTAGGAGACCTTGCTGGCAACACTCAGAAGGCAGAAAGTCACCAGCTCATCTACTTGCAGTTTGCCTCACAGGACTGCTCTTGGCCCTTTCAAAGACACACAGATGTAGCACGATTAATAAAAACCCAGAGACAGAAATTGGGGTTCAGCTTGAAGGTCAGAAAAGCAAAACAGCCAGCCACTGACTCTTACCTCGACCTCAGTCTAAAATGACCATCCTGCCTCCAGGAATCTCAGAATGAGACTCTGACTGAGGGCTGTCTCCTCCCGTTTCATAATCCTCTCTAGTTCTGGGATTAAAGGTGTGCACCACTACTGCCTGGTTTCTATGGCAAGCTAGTGTGGCTACTGGGATTAAAGGTGTCATTGCTGCCTGGACTGTAAGGCTGGCCAGTTTGGCTGTTTTATTTTTCTGATCCTCAGGCAAGCTTTATTTATTGAAATACAAATGAAATGCTACTACACACAGGCTCTGAGGCCCAGGCAGTATATTCTCTTTTAAGGGTATGTATGGCCTTGCACAGTCTAGCCCCTGTAGAAACAAAACAAAATGAACACAGAGTACCTGGCTACTCTCAGAACATTCCCTGGGAACTTCTCTCCTCAGCTGGCACATCCATACCGTACGAAGATCCTGAGGGCCATGGAGACAATATTGAGCAGCCACATCGACGAGCTGGACAAGGACACTGCTGTCATTGCCATCCTCTTGGCTTCCAATGAGATGACTAGAATCAAGGTGAGGGCCTCTGGCCATGTAGGCTGGGGAGGACAGCAGGGGGAACAGCTCCTTTTCTTTGGCCTCCATTCCACAGTATCTGGAGCAGGGCTGGAGTTTGACTGACAAAGACCCCTTGATCCTGTATACCCCTTAGGGGCAGAGAAAAAGACACCTAAATTTCTAGAGGGTGAGGATAGGGAACCCACGCTCAGGCTAAGGGCTGCATGCAGCTCTTTTCATTGCCAGACCTTACCTCACCAGTCCTTCCTTGTGGCTTCTCCCATAGGCGTCGGATCCCTACAGATTGGGGGTGGGCTGAAGAACTTGCCATTTGGTCTTTAACCTGCATTCCCTAGGAAAACTGGAATACAGTAGTTTTCCCTCTTCCAGGCACTACTAAGGGTAGAGTAGTATCTTGCTTGTATCTCTTGAGAGGTGCAGGGAGAGATCAACCTGGCGATTGTTTGGGATACAGGAGCTGGACTGTGACTGGCAGCAGGCAGCAAGCAGTGTCCTGGTGGCTGTGGGGAAGCGATTCATCAACCAGGTGATGGAAGAGGTGCTCAGCAGGTTCCAGCCTGGCATTCTGCCACACTCCTCGGTGTTGCACACACTTGCCAGCCTCTCCGTGTCCAACGGTAGGTGCCGTTGCGATTCTGGTCCCTTGATGTCCCTGAGTAGTTTGGGGGCCCCTGAGGACTACCTGAGTTTCTGGTTTTGTACCTGAAGCTATGAAAAGTACCTCTGAGGGTCCCTTCAAAGTTCCAAAGAGGGGGTGGGTGGGAAGTAGGCTGGGCCTGCAGCCCCTGTGACAGCCTCTCTCTTACAGCATTTGGCATGGTTCCCTTTCTGCCATCCATCCTGAGTACCATGCTACCCATGCTGGGTATGGCCAAGCAGGATGCGCTGAAGGTGGTCTTCTGCTGTGGTAAGACAGTGGGCATTGCCATCTCCTTCAATTTCTGAGCTGGGACCCCTCTTGGGAGACTGTGTACAAAGATATCCTTTGTGATAGGTGCCATTGAGGTGGGTGTGGGCTGTCTACTAGTGAGGTAGGGCTCAGATGGTACAGCCTCCACCCCATTACTGCCTCTTTCTGATTTGGGGATGGCCTCTCTGACCCCTGTGTTTTTATTCAGAGGCCTAAGTAGGCCTGGAGCGTGGGAAGAGCCTTTTCTCAGAGCATTGTTTCCATTTTTATACTACATGTTCCCAACTAGCACAGTGACCATTCCCTGGTATCTCAGACCTATGGTGGGGAAGAGCCACATTCCCTGTCTTCCCACCATTTCTCCTGTGGCCTGGGTATCCAGCCCTTTGTGTGCCTGCAGAGGCCCATGGGCAAGCTGTGGTCTGGGCATGGTGCCTAGTGATAAGTGAGGTTCTCAGTGGTGGAGGGTCTTCCCTCCTCCTGGGAGGTGGAGCAGAGGGTCACTTCAGTAGACGTGGAGATGGCCTTGGGCTTCCTGGATGTCCAGAGCCTCTGACAGCAAGGCTTCTGATGCTTGGTGGGACGAGTGCATCTAGGCCTTTCTAGGACCCTCATGCCCAGCCCTCCCAAGTGGCTTCTGTTAGAGAGTTCTTGAATTTTCTGCCTTTTTCTTTCCCCTCCTCACAGCAGCAAAGTCTAGGAGGTTCTTCAGCTCCTCCCATCTCTCCTCAGTCACTGCTCTCCCATCTCTTGCCCTGTCTTCTTTATGCCATCATCAGTGGGACATCCCTTCTCCCTAGTACTTTTCTGTCCTGGGCTCTGCAGGGGCCACTAGCTGTGGCATTGAAGTCCCAACGTGACATGGCAGCATGACCATCATATGTGTCAGCTCATGTACAGAGCAGCTCGGAGTGATTTTGAAATGATCCAGCGGAGGCTGCGAGACAACAGAGGCAAGAAATAAAAGATTGAACGAGCCGTAAGAAAAGAGTAGGGTCTGTGAGAGGAGAAAAGGCTAAATAAAAGCATTAGAAGCTGCCGGGCAGTGGTGGCGCACGCCTTTAATCCCAGCACTCGGGAGGCAGGGGCAAGCGGATCTCTGGGAGTTCTAGGCCAGCCTGGTCTACAAGAGCTAGTTCCGGGACAGGCACCAGAGCTACAGAGAAACCCTGTCTCAAGAAAAAAAAAAAAAAGTATTAGAAGCTAACTTTTCTACTGAGGAGAAGTAGGTGGTGTAGATATACAAGGAGAATGGACATAGAGCTAGGGTGTAAGGACATCCTGAGGGCAGCATCCCCTTTGAGACTCAGTGGATCAAGGGAGAAGGGACAGTGGGGAGTAGGTGGCAGACATGTTTGCCAGCTCTCTTCCCTCCATAAAGGACAAGAATCCTCGTACCCGAAAGGATCCATACCAGAATCTACATACTATAAAGTGTGACTTCCGGAAAAGCTGGAACATTCAGAGCCACATCCCCTTCCTGGGACCCTGAACCTAACATGGCAGGAAATAGCCTCTGTGGTAAAGCCAGGCTCGTGTTTGAGAGTTGCCGCTTTGAGGGCCAAGAAGGAAAAGAAAACTCAAAGCTATGGAGGGATCCCATACCCATGTGAGGGACACACACCAGCCACAAAGTAGTCATGTGACACTTGGTTATTGATGCTCAGTACTGGAGAGAGAGGAGGTAGCCTTAGAATCCTGTGGACAAGATCGTGTGCATTCTGGCTCTCTCTCTGTACAAAGATTGTAGGGGTATCTTACTGTCTGTCCTGTACAAAAGGAAAAGGATCAGTTTTCCCGTGATTTTTATGATCTGAGAATTAACATTTACGTGAGGCTGCCCCACTTACCACTCTGCCTTTGTACCATCAGTCAGATGGTTTTGGATTGCATGAAGGTGGCTTCGGCAGGATATGAACCCTTGACTGGTTCCAGAGGGTAGGAAGCACAAAGATTTCTGCCTCAGTGCCCACCCTGCCCCTGTTGCTCTGTTTATTCTCTCGTGGCCCAGACCCAGACTGTGTCTTGGACTCTAATCTAAGCCATATCTCTTGGACCTCTCATATGACTGCCCACAGCAACTCAGAGCCTCTGCTCTATCCATCTGTGTCCTCATTCAGGTGCCAGAGTATAGCCAAAGAAGACATGAGTAATAGCCCTGACATCCTGTGCCCATCCACATAGGCCTGGAGCCTCTTTCCTGTTTCTTCTTGCCCTTATACTGGCTTGGCCTGGCAGCCCATGTGCTGTAAGGAACATGATCTGGGGTGGGGGGCACAGTGCTTCCTTCGTCTCTGAGGTGGACTCGGGCAGGTTATTTCAGGGACATTGGGTCAGGGTGTTGGTGGATTGTCATCGTCCTGGGAGCTCTGAGAGACTGTTTTCCTTCCTTCTTCCTTATTCTGGTTGTATGGTATAGGCCTCTTGTGGCTTCTTGGAGTTTCAGCTTTCATTCACCCTCCATTGTCTGCTTTTATTACGCATGGCCATCTCTCCCCATCCCTTCTGTTCTTAAGTCAAGTTTAGGGCCACTCTCCTATATGTGACCTTGTCCTGACAGCCCTGTAGCCACTCTGTTTCCACAGAAGATACAGATTTGGGAGAACTCTGTTTATCCTAGTGTAGTCCAGGGGTCACCACCTAACCAGGTGCTGGTCTAGGCACCATGCACACTGTCTTGGGAGTTCATGGGCAGCACCGGGGAGCCAGTGTGGGACATGTCAGGAGTTGCTCACTGTAGGCCATCACAGCTCTGCAGCACTTCAGTGAGAGCACCCTGGAGTACCTGGCCAACCTGGACCAAGCCCCAGACCCCACAGTCAGGAAGGACACCTTTGCTGCCGACATCTTTGGCGCCTATGACATTCTTTTCCACCACTGGCTGCAGAGTCGAGATGCAAAGGTACAGCTATGATCCATCAGGGGCCAAGGCTCAGCCTGTGAGGCCTCCTTCTGCTTTTATTTACCCTTTCTCTCTGCCAGGGTGGTCCTAAGGGGTGTGGGAAAGGACCCGAGTTCCCTCCCTACAGTTGGTGCTTAGGAGGTGGTGAAGAACCCCTACATCCAACTAGACTCAACCTGTTCTAAAGCTTTGTCATGAGGGTTGATCATTGCAGTTCCTATGGCATCCACTCTCTTCCAGAGACTATGTCCTACCTGGCCACCATCTGACCTCTTGCCATAGTTGCCCCATAGATATACTAGTAGCCACCAGGCTTGCCTGTTAGACCTGGGGTTTAGAGCCATGAGCAGACAGGGAGGCCTTTGCTGTCTTTTCAGCTCCGGCTTGCAGTGGTGGCAGCTCTGGGTCCCATGAGCCACCTGCTTCCCAGTGAGAAGTTGGAAGAACAGCTCCCTAAGCTCCTCCCTGCAGTACTCGGCCTCTACAAGAAGCATGCGGAGACCTTTCAGATATCCAAGGTATTTTTAGGGAGGGGAGGGCACAGCAACCCCAGAATCCCTCAAATCCCTGTGGAAACAATCCTTACTTAAAATTTTGTGTTGGCTTATGAGGTGAGCGGCTTCCACTCTACTAAGCACTCAATGGGAACTTGCTCCTTTACCTTCCATACTGACCTGTGACCCAGAAAACACCTTTCTTAATCTGCCTCCAAATTCTGGAGGTTAAAGTATAGCTTCTTCATTTGGGTCTTCAAGAACAGAAGGTGGACTGAAGTCTTCTCCTTCCTGTCTTGAACAGAGCCTGGGACAAATTCTCGAGGCAGCTGTAAGTGTGGGCAGCCGCACCCTGGAGGTTCAGCTAGATGCCCTCTTGGTGGCTCTTCATGCTCAGGTAAGCTGGGAGATGAGTACCTGGGGCAGTGGATCTTGTGGGGATGGGCCCTTCAAAGTGAGTTGCCCAATGGGATGCATGATTTGAAGGGGGTGCTTCAGCCACACAGCCATGAAATAGGCTTCCTGAGCTTCACATGGGTGTGGCCTCCAGGGACGAAGCCACCAGATCTCACGATAGATGGTTATGAGCCACCTTGTGGGTGCTGGGAATTGAACTCAGGACCTCTAGAAGAGCAGCCAGTGCTCTTAACTTCTGAGCCATCTCTCCAGACCCTAGATTTATTTATTTTATGTGTATGAGCATTTTACCTTCATGTATGTTTGTATACCATGTGTGTGAGTGCCCTTGGAGGCCAGAAGAGGACGCTGGGTCATGTTAGACTAGAGTTACAGATAGTTATAAGCCACTGTGGGTAGTGGGAACTAAGTCTTGGTTTTCTTGAGGAGCAGCCGGCACCCTTAACTGTTGAGCCATCTCTGTAGCCCCTAAATACATAATCTTAAATGATCTCAAGACATGTGATTAACTTGGCAGTGTGATCAAGAAGGCAAGAAATATTTCCAAAAAATGTATACTCCCTCCCTCTCTTCTTTCCTCCCTTCTTCTCTTTCCTTTGTTCCTTCTATCTCTCCTTCCTTTTCCGAACAAAATTAATGCTTTATTCTGGAAATGATTGGTGTCAAGTATGCTTTTCTAGTAAAGTGTTCCTTGGGGTTTGTTTTATGCTGAGAGAAGCCCAGATCTGTTCTCTGACACTTGAGTGCCAGTTACATGTTCGTATGTTCTGTTTCTCCCACCCTGCTCCCAACAGTAAGGGACTAACTAGAAGTTGGCCTCTGAGTCCCCTTTGATGATGGGGATGTGTGTCCTGCTGTCAAAATCTGTGCACCCTGCTCCTGCGTGAGGAAGGGCTGGAGAACAACCTCTCTGGAGGACTGGGCCCAGTGTTCCACCCAGTGTCTTATGGACAGAGGTGCCCCCTTACTGGCCAGCTGGCTGGTGTCCTTCTGTTCTACCAAGACAGAAATCATAAGTAGGCAAGATGTTTGTCAAGTGCTAGGCTTGGGCAGTTCTGGTTTTGTTTGTTTCATTTGGTTTTAGTTTGCTTTTTTATGAGACAGGGTTTCTCTGTCTAGCCTTGGCTGTCTTGGAACTACCTCTATAGATCAGGCTGGCCTCGAACTCATAGAGATCTGCCTGCCCCTGCCTCTTGAGTTCTGGACTACTACCCAGCTAATTTTAAAATTTAAATCATACATGTTTTTGTTTTGTTTTGTCTTTGAGACAGGGCCTTATCCAGAATAGTTTGGTCCTGAGTTTATAGGAATCCTTGCCTCTGCCTCTAGAATGCTAGAATTACAGCTGTGTACCACCACACCTGGCTTTTGTATCCCTCAGCATTTGACAGAAGCAAGCTACATCCTCTAGTGTTACAGCTCTCGGTCAGATCTTGAGTAGCGGGACCTTACCAGGAGCCATGTTTTACAGCTCCTGGGCCTGGGTGTGTGAGACTTTCGGCCCTAAAGTCCAGCTCTTTTGCCTCAGGGCTTTTTACTTTTCTTCTGTATATCTTACTTTAACTGCTTCTCTTGTCTGACTGACTGTCTGGTGGCTGCCTGACTTCTGGCCCTGGGTGTCTCCCTCATTCTCTCCTCTTCTTCTTTCTCTTGTTTGTCTCTCTCTAGATTTCTCCTCCTATTTATTTTCTCTGCCTGCCAGCCCTGCCTATCCCTCTCCTGCCTAGTTATTGGTCATTCAGCTTTTTATTAGACCAATCAGTTACCTTAGGCAGACAAGGTAAAACAAATGCTACACATCTTTACATAAACACCCATACTTACATGGTTAAACAAAGGCAGCACAGACAAATGTAACATAGTTAAAGTAACATTCTGCAGCATGATCAGGTGTAACACACCTTTGCTTCATTAACATAATATCCCACAACAGGCCCGATGTTACACAGACTGGGTTTCTCTCAGCTGACTCAACAATAATTCAAGCATCTTACTTATCCATGTGATATAGCCAGAAGACAGGTGTGTGTACCAATCCCAGCAAACTTGGATTTGAGTTCTTGGATCTGAGTTCGGTTTCCAGTTTGAAGGCTGATGTTTGTAGGAGTCGTAGAGTTGGCTCTTTATCACCCGTCATAGTCTTTCTTCTCGGGTAGACCACCAGGGGACATGCTTCCTCTCTGGCCCAGGTAGAAACAGTTGTACCAAGGCTTGTCATAACAAAAAGTCCAGTGTAAGCTTTGAAATAATCCTGACAAGGTCTGTACCTTCAAGAGTCAAAGTAAGCAGCCATGTTGTGTAGCTTCCTCAAGATGTCTGGAGTGTTTATGATGGTCAGTGCTGGCATAAGGGTAGGATGGCTGTCTGTTTGGCTGAGTCATTTTACTGCAAGGGAGAATCCAAAAGCTGCCAAAAGTTAGGGAATCAAAGTGTCCCATCTTCCCCCATCAGGAGGGTTTGCAGTAAGAACTTACTGCTGGGCTCATGAGATGCTTCTGTGAGTAAAGGTACCTCCCCTGAAGCTGATGACTTAAGTTCACTCCCTGGAACTCCCACAGAAAGGTTGAAGGAGAGAACCAACTCCATTGAGTTGTCTTCTCTGATCTCCACAGCCATAGCATATATACCCCTCTCCCCCACTAATAATAATACTAAGTAAATACTTTTTTTTAAAAAAAAAAAAGAACTTATTGGTGCTTGGGAAACAGCAGTTTAGCACACTTGCTGCTCTTCCACAGGATCTGAGTTCGGTTTCTAGTATCCACATGTTGGCTCATGTCCACATGTGACTCTAGTTCCAGAAGAGCCAGTGATGGTACCAGGCAAACATTTGATACACATACATACATGTAGACAAAATAAAACTCATATATAAATTAAAAATAAATAAATCGTTTTTGTTGTTGTTTGGTTTGCTTTTTTGAGACAGGGTTTCTCTGTGTAGTTCTGGCTGTCTTGGAATTTGCTTGTAGACCAGAGTAAGAATTTACCAGCCTAAGTGTGGTGGCACAAGCCTTTAATCCCAGCACTTGGGAGGCAGAGGGAGGTGAATCTCTGTGAATTTGAAGCCATTCTGGTCTATATAGTGAGTTTCAGGACAGCCAGAGTACAAAGTGAGACCTTCTCTCAAACAAACAAAGCATAGGCTGGAGAGGTGGCTCAGTGAGTGGTTAAGAATGTTTGTTGCTCTTGCAGACAATCTGGGTTTGAATCCTAGTGCCCACAGGACAGCTCACAGCTGTCTGTAAGTTTAGTCCAAGGGAATCTAACACCTTCTTTTGACCTCCAGGGGCACCAGCAATGTATTCATCTACTTAGGTAAAACACTCATACATATAAAAGAGTAAAGTAGATCTTTAAGTTACTTTATTTACATGTATTGGTTTTCCACTTGCATGTTTATCTGTGCACTGTGTGCACTGGTACCCACAGGGGTTGGAAGAGGGCCTTAAGTCTGCCATGTGGTGGTGAGAACTAAACCCAGGTCTTCTGGAAGAGCAGCCAGTGCCCTTAACCTCCGAGCTGTCACACCAGCACCTCTTAAATTTTCTTTAAAAATCCAAAAGCAGCAACAACAGAATACCTTTCCAGTGCCCCCAGGTGAGGTAGAGCCACTTAGTCTGTTGCACAGCAGGGCCCTGACCTGCGGTGAGTCCATCACCATAATCTCTGTCCTCTCTCCTGGAGCAGATTTGTGTTCCTGTGGAGTCCTCAAGCCCCTTGGTGATGAGTAGCCAGAAGGAGGTACTTCGTTGCTTCACAGTGCTGGGTGAGTGGTGGCTTCTGTGGGGAATCCTCAGAGAAAGTGTCTGAACCAGTTGTCCTCTTTGTCCTTTTTTCTTATTTATTTGTTTGTTGTTTTTACAAGGTAGGGTTTCTCTGTGTAACCCTGGAATTCTGTACTGGAATTCACTCTGTAGACCAGGCTGGTCTTGAACTCAGAGATCTGCCTGCCTCTGCCTCCTGAGTGCTGGGATTAAAGGCATGTGCCACTACTGCATGGCTATTTTTATTGATTATTATGTTATTATAAAAACAAACAACAGGTTTTCAGGGTCCTTTTAGCTCAGCTGGTCTTGAATTCATAATTCTTCTGCCTCAGGCTTCCAAATACTGGAGTTAGTTGCCTGAGGAGTGGTTGGGGGCCTCAAGCAGGGTCTTGGTTCCAGCCACAGCCCTCAAGTACCTGGCCTTCCTTGACGTGAGTGTTATAGCCCCACTTCTCTTCTGCAGCCTCTGTCTGCCATGCCACACATTCCGTCCTTGACCCTCATCCACGGTCTACTACTTTGCACCCCTATATGTGGCTGCTTGGCCCTGGCTATCAGTCTGGCATTGCCTGACCCCAGCTAGAGGCGATAGCATCTTTTAGTGCCTTTACTGGAGCCTGGTGATCGAGGGCAGTGAAAGCCTGGTCTCCCAGCTCTGTCCCTGGTGTCTGTATTCTATCAGGGCCTGCTTGCCAGCTCCAGGGTCAGGCAGAGGTTTGTGACTTGCCAGCTGCCGAAGTCCAGTGACATCAGCACCCACCTAGAGCCTGGAGGGAGAGATCACTGGGAGACTGGTTCAGCTTGCCCAGAGTGTGGTGGGAGGGAGGACCAATTTTTTACTGTCATTGACACTGATTTGCAAAGGTGAGAACTCACCAAAGTAATTTCTCATTGACAATGATAGAGGTCCAGGCTAGAGGTCTGAACAGTGTCAGGGTCAGGAGCTGAGTGCTTGGGAATTGTTCTCTACCTGCAGACCAGCCCAGAAGCAGGAGGATCTCTGAGGGGGGGGGTCCCTTGTGAGCTCCCCATGAACTGTTGGAAAGAGCCCACTGGTCCTGGTGACCCCAGGTCTGAGCCTCACATGTACTGTGTGGTACCAACGCGTTGGTATTAAAGCCCCCTGTGCTCTAACCTTTCCCACTTCAAGAAAACATTGGGGTGAAATTGATGGCCAGGGAGTTCTAGCTTCCTGCATTCTCCACAGTGAGTCTTTGACTTCACTGTCCTGGGAATCTCCAGTTCCAGAATGACCAAGATATACAAACTCAGTCCTGGGGAGCTTAGGGCACAAGCATGGGACGAGGAGCAAAGGGATTAGAAAGTGTCTGATGTGCATGTTGCCCCGCAGCCTGCTGCTCTCCTGACCGACTGCTGGCCTTCTTACTGCCCAGGCTGGACACCAACAACGAGAGGCTCCGTGTGGGTACCCTGCAGATCCTGAGACACATCATCAACTCGGCTGGTGAGTGTCTTTCTGTGCCTGCAGGCTTGCCCTGTGCCATGTGCAGCACAGGGTAAGACCAGGATAATGTCTGTCTCACAGCTGAGAGAAGCATCCTGCTTTGAATTACTGTTAATAACAGTGTTTTATCCTGGTGCTTTCCACAAGTGAACTTTGTCTTAGTTATTACTGCACTGATAAGACACCATGACCAAGGCAACTTCTAGAAGAAAAGGTTTATTTGGAGGTGGGGGACACGGGCCATGCACAAGCGTGTGAAAACTGGGGCTGGCGTGGGCTTCTGAAACCTCAGAAAAAGCCTGCCCCGAGACACACCTCTTCCAACAAGGCCATGCCTCCTACTCCTTCCCAAACTCTTCTTCCCACTGGGAAGCATTCAAATAAATGAGCCTATGGGACCATTCTTCTTCAGACCACCTCAGACTTAGAGCTCCACACATGCTGTACAGGTGTTCTGCCTCGGAACAACACCTTTAGCCCCAAGTTTCCTTCTTTTAAGTGAGATTTATTTGCTTAACAGTAAGCTTCAAAAAGATAATCACAGCTATACAGGTGGGTTTGTGTTTCAGTGAGTTTCATTCATGCCCTGTCAGAGGTTCAAAGTCAGTGACCATGGGCCACACTGGGTGGCATTAGATATGAGGTTCAGAAAGGAAGATCTTGTGGTCTGGGACTCTTCTAGGCACCATTCCTTAAGCCTTTAGGCCTGCATTCCACTTTGTTTGTTTGTTTGTTTTTAGAGACAGGGTTTCTCTTTGGCTTTGCAGCCTGTCCTGGAAATAGCACTTGTAAACCAGGCTGGCCTCGAACTCACAGAGATCCGCCTGCCTCTGCCTCCTGAGTGCTGGGATTAAAGACCTGCGCCACCACTGCCCAGCAAAGCCTGCATTCTTAATGCCTGCATTCCAGGCTTAAGGCACCAGATGTGGACCCTTGGTGCTTTTTTTAGGTGTGTGTGTGTGTGTGTGTGTCTGTATTTAAGAGTTCACAAGTGGGATGGGCTGGAGAGATGACTCAGAGGTTTAGAGCATTGCTTTTTCAGAGGTCCTGAGTTCAATTCCCAGCAACCACATGGTGGTTCGCAACCATCTGTAATGAGATCTGATGCCCTCTTCTGGTGTGCAGCATGCGTGCAGGCTAAACACTGCATGCATAATAAATAAATAACTCTTTGAAAAAGAAAGAAATAAAAAGAGTTCAAAGTGGAGCTGGGCAGTGGTAGCACGTGCCTTTAATCGTAGCATTCAGGAGGCAGAGGTAGGTGGATCTCTGTGAGTTCAAGGCCAGCCTGGTCTACAGAGTGAGTTCCAGAACAAGACATCCAAAGCTGTTGTTACTTATTTATTTGTTTTATTTGGAGACAGAATCTTTCTACACAACTCTGGATGTCTGAGATTAAAGGGAGTTAGCATTGGTCTGTGACTAGGTAAACCTTGCTCATCTTTTCTGAGTAAACTTTTTTAATTTTATTTATTTAGTTTTTTAAATTTCATTTTACATTCCAACTGCAATTTTCCCTCTCACCCCTCCTCCACCCTCTTTTGCCTCCCCCCCCCCACCTCCCATCTACTCCTCCCAATGGGTAAGGGCTCCCATAGGGAATCAATGAAGTCTGGCACATTAAGTTGGGGAAGGAGCAAGCCCCTCCCCACCACACTAAGGCTGAGCATAGCATCCTACCATAGGGAATGGGCTCCAACATGCTAGCTCATGCACCAAGGATAGATCCTGGTCCTACTGTCAGAGCCCCTCAGATAGTTCAAGCTTCACCACTGTCTCCCACATATGGAGGGCCTAGTTTGGTCCCATGGAGACTCCACAGCTGTCAGTCTAGAATTCATGAGTTTCCAGGACCTTGGCTCAGCTGTCTCTGTAGATTTCTCCATCATGATCTTCACCTCCCTTGTTCCCTTTGATTGGATTCCTGGAGCTGAGTCTGGTGCTTGGTTGTGGATCTCTGCATCTGGTTCCATCAGTTACTGGATGAAGGCTCTATGATGATAGTTGGGGTACTTACCAATCTGATTATAGGGGAAGGCCAGTTCGGGCACCCTCTCCACTATTGCTAGAAGTCTTAGCTGGGGTCATCCTTGTGGAATCTTGGGACTTTCTTTCTCTAACCCCATAGTGGCTCTATCAAGATCTCTCTTCTATCACTCTCCACTCCATCCCTCATGTTCTCATCTCCCACTGCCCCCCTACTGTTAATTGTTTTTGTTTGTTTGTCTTTGTTTGGTTTTTCAAGACAGTGTTTCTCTGTGTAACAGCTTTGACTGTCCTGGAACTCGCTCTGTAGACCAGGCTGGCCTTGAAATCACAGATCCATCTGCCTCTGCCTCCCCGGTGCTGGGATTGAAGGCATGTGCACCACCACTGCCCAACCTGAGTTAATTCTTATATTGCATCTGTGCGCTTCAGAAGCTACTCTGTGTTTACCTGTGTTTCATTTTTCCTGTGTGTTCTTTCTCTGGCACTTCATATGGAAATGTCTGCATACAGGAAACAGGATGTTTTCTATCTGGACATAGTTCATTGTGGTCTTCCTTTCTTTCTGTAAACTACTGTAGAGACTGCTTGATTTCATAAATACAGAGTCAAGATGCTTTTCAATTTATATCTTAAAATACATTTGGAAAAAGCCCAGATGGTAACTGTTCTTTTCAGTAAGTGATAACACGAGCCCATTATTTCCCACCTGGGTGAAGAATGAGGAAAGGGTGTGGTAGTGCCCAGGAGCCACTAGCAGGTCTTTGAGAGGTAGCATCCAGCTCAAGATGATGCTTCTGTGTTAAGAAAGGGAAATTGCACCATATAGAGTATTTTGTATCTGATTTATTTTTCTATTTTCAGTTAATGAAGTGTGTATGTGTGTGATGAACTGTGGAGTTAATCTCCAAGTTACTCATTTGCTTGACTATGGGTATGTCATTCTTTTTTTTTTTTTTTAAATATTTATTTCTTTATTATGTATACAATAGTCTGTCTGCAGGCCAGAAGAGGGCACTAGACATCATTACAGATGGTTGTGAGCCACCATGTGGTTGCAGGGAATTGAACTCAAGACCTTTGGAAGAGCATGCAATGCTCTTAACCACTGCGCCATCTCTCCAGCCCCTGGATATGTCGATTCTTTCAGTTTTTTTGTTTGTTTGTTTTTCAGTAAAGACTGCTGTTGTTTCCATTTTTTCTGTGCACACTTAGTTGGATGTGTATGTAGAACCAGAAATTTCAGATTGTAGGTATGCATTCTGTTTTTCTGAAATACCCATCATAGCGAAGCCAATCCTTTGCATCCTAGCCAGAGTAACTCATTTTGCAGCAAGCCGCTATTTAGCTGTTTTATGTGTCAGACTGTATCAAAACAAGCTATCTTTCCCAAGATTATCCAAATCAGCCAAGTCCTGGTACTGGCAAGGATGGAGCACACGACATATACTTTTCCTGGAGTCTAGTTTTATTATTATGTTGTCTGAGCCTGTGGTCACCTCTATGACTTTAACACTAGGTAGCGCTCTGAACTCAGGTTTGCCTCAGTTCTTCTGTGAATTTAAACCATATAAAATAGGACCAGGATAGCAACTTCAGGAAGGTAAGGCTATCTATTGCACCTTGAGAGACCCTAGTCATCTAAAAATGAACTTGAATGAGACATTCTTTGGGCTTCAATGTGAGTTCCAGGTAGGACACTGATTCATTTTTAAATTTCTTTTAAAAATTTACATAGCACAGATGAACCTCTACCCCAGTGAGCAGCAGCTGTCCTGGTCTTGAATAATATAGCCTTATCATCTACACCTTTTTGTCTTTATCTATAAGATTCCAGGGTCTAGCTATACTTAGTTTTGTTTGTTTGTTTGCTTTTTATTTATTTATTTTGTTTATGATACAAAGTCTTTTGTATATATCCCTGATTGTCCTGGAACTCACTATGTAGACCAGGCTGGCCTCAAACTCAGAGATCCCCCGCCTCTGCCCCCCAAGTACTGGGATTAAAGGTGCTGCTGTGCTCAGCTGACCATTGATATTTTTGTTTCATTTGATTTTTTTCTTTAATATAGGATGTCAGGTATCCCAGGTTGGCCTTGCGTTTGTTTTACACCTGAGAATGGCCTTGAGCTCCTCATCCTCCTGGGATTTTGGGTGTTTACTCTGCACTTGTTCCTATTTGGTGTTGGGGATTCAACCTTGAGCCCTATGTCTGCCAGGCAAACACCCTGCCAGCTCGGCCGCATCTCCAGCCCTGGTGTTATTTTTATTTGTTCTAAAATGATGTCCTATACAGTGGCATAATTCAGTAATGTTGAGCACAACCCCACTGTGGTGTGGCTGTCACCAGTACTCTCTGTGAAGTGCTCCTTCCTGTAGCACTGAAGCCGTCCACTTCCTGGTGACTGTCTCCAGACTCTGTTCACAGAAGTTTCATGGTGTTACCATCTTTGCTTCCTACCTCAGTTTTAAGGGTCATGAATATTATTCAGCATCTTCTATACTCTGCGTATTTGACACAGGTCAGATTTGGAATTTCTATTGTCTGATCTTTTATAGTACACATCTCATTTTTCTGCATCTTATGTTTTTACTACCAGGACTTGGTTGTGGTGGCTCCAGGGCAGGAAAGGAATGGCTCAAGAAGTATTTTAGACTGGGGGTGCCGGGGCACTGGAGATAAGGCCATCTTTCTTTGAGGCCTCCGCCTTCT
Source organism: Alexandromys fortis (assembly GCF_014885135.2). Taxonomy (NCBI): domain Eukaryota; kingdom Metazoa; phylum Chordata; class Mammalia; order Rodentia; family Cricetidae; genus Alexandromys; species Alexandromys fortis. Next base: position 1,007,736 of record NW_026067930.1, on the reverse strand, counting down.
GTGTTGGGCTCTACCTTTTGCTGCTCTGGGAGCTTGTGTTCTGAGGGCCATGTGCCCTCTGGGTCAAAGCTCCTGGCTTGTGAAATTAGGATGAGGATGACATCTTTCTCATTGGACATCTATATAATGAAAACATGCTCACAAACAGTGTGTTACCTGCGTTGTGTCCAGCGTCCTCTTTTTTTCTTCCTTAGTTAACTTTTAAAGAAAAGATTGCTTGTTTGTTTATTTATTTGGTTTTTTGAGACAGGGTTTCTCTGTAGCTTTGGAACTTGTCTCATAACTATCTCTCTTTTTTTTAATTACAACATAGTTTGGCCAATAGCTTATGCATATTTCTAGCTAGCTCTTACATCTTGAATTACCAAATTTTTATTAATCTGTGGATCACCACGAAGCTGTGGCCTACTGGTAAGGTTTTCTGGCATCTGTCTCATTTGGCAGCTACATGGTGTCTCTGATTCCATCTGCTCTATCTCTGTTCTGATTTCCCACCTTGCTTTACTCTGCATAACTAGCTCTTGTAGACCAGTCTGGCCCCGAATTTACAGAGATCTGCCTACCTCTGCCTCCCGAGTGCTGGGATTGAAGGTGTGCGCTGCCACTGCCTGAATTCTTTTTGATTTATTTATTTACTTATTATGTATACAGTGTTCTGCCTGCATGTACATCTGCATGCCAGAAGAGGGCACCAGATCTCATTACAGATGGTTGTGAGCCATCATGTGGTTGCTGGGTATTGAACTCAGGAAGAACATCCAGTGTTCTTAACCGCTGAGCCATCTCTCCAGCCCTCTTTTTGTTATTTTTAATTATATATGTGTATGTCTGTTTATGGATTTGTGCATGTGAGTGTATGTACTCACAGAGAGCAGAAGTGTCAGATTTTCCTGGAGATGACTGTAAGCCACCTCACATGGGCGCTGGGAACTGAACTCAGATCCTCTGGAAGAACAACATATGCTCCTGATCACTGAACTATCCCTCCAGCACCCCCCACCCCTTAAATTCATCATCATTATTTGCTGAAGCTGGAGATTGAGAAATGAATCTTGAGTGTCTGTCCAACTGTAAGTCACTGTGATTTAATATTTTATAGAAAAGAGGGTGTAATTTACAGAAAACACAATCTGAGCAGAAGGCAGAGCCCTTTGAATTCTGTTCCCAGGGACTCGGTATTCTGTGTCACAGCTGTCCCCAGCTGCTGGTTGGGGCCTTGCCTACAGCTCCCCCATATCTCTTACTGGTACTGTGCTTTCACGATGACTTCTTTTGAATGAGCTAGAAAGCAATTCTTTTGAAAGGTGACCATCTTAGAAAGTCGACTACATTGGGCCAGGCAAGCGTATTGGGTAGGGAGGGCAAGTGCACATGCAATACAAAGAGCTTTTCCTAAATTCATGTACAGAGAACTGAGCACTCTCAGAGTGGGGGCACCATTTAGCGGTGCATAAAAGACGGGATAGATGTCTCAGATGGTTTTGTCTGTGGTTCCTGCTTAACTGTGGCATTTCCTTAATTCCATTGCTGTGGACTCTGCTCTGCTTCCCCTAACCTTGCAAAGTTTGCAGTACACTGCATTTCAACGACATAAAAATCCCTTATAACTTTTTACTGGTAAAATGTTACTTGGGAATTTTTTTCTCCTTCAGAGCAATGGTCTTATGCCATGTCCTCCTTCTACAAGAGGACCGAGTGAGGCCAGGTCCCCTGAGACCGAGACTTCAAGGTAGATGTGGATAGGATGACTGGTCTAGGCTGACAGGGACTAAGCCATCTTGTTTGTTTATTGCAGCTGCTCAAATGGAGGTTAAGAAGCCCTTTATACTCTCTTCCATGAGGCTCCCTCTTCTGGATACCAACAATAAGGTAAAGTGGGCAGATTAGCGTGGCCATTGTTGGCATAGACCAGTTAGTTTGGCTCATCACAACCAACAGAAGAGTGGCGAGAACACTGGAAGTGCCTATCCTAGTCTGTGGGTGCAAGCAAGCAGAGAGAGGAACACATATAGTGTGAACAGGCTACCTTTCCACACTGTTAGGAACCATTAGTGAATCCAAGCCACCTCAGGATTGGGACCTGTCATAGACCCAGAGGGCTCCAGCACTACCCTGAGGTTCGCTATTCCCCAGAAGGACTCAGAACTCAGGCAGCTGGTATACCCCTCACTTACTACAGGGATTGTTTAAATCAGCTGGGGAGCTGGGTGTGGTAGCTCATGACTGTAATCTTAGCATTTGGGAGTCTGAGATAGGAGAGGAGTTCATGCCTATCCTGGGCTGCATAATGTATCTCAAAAACAAAAATCAGCTGGAAAATAGCCCTTGGGACAGAGTGCAGGCATGCCCAAACCTGCAGCTTCCCATTGCCGTTTATGGACAGGGCAGTAATGTGTGACCACACATAGGAGTATTGCCAATTAAGGTCATTCCTTAGTCTTAGAGTCCTGAGCCTTTAGCCCTGTTATGTGGATGTGCTGGGCTGTCTGTATGACCTCACTCAGCTTCCGGTCCTTCTGTAAATGGGACTTTTACCATGTGGCTTGCAGGCTCCTACCTGAGGCCTTTTACTGTGGGAGGTGACCCTGCCCCCAGATCAGGAGACATTCTCACCAAGTAGGATATCTCAAGGGTTCCCAGGAGTCTAGGAAACAGGTCAGACTCTTCTTTGGGCAAGGTAGATCTTTTCCAGCCCTCTGAGCACTATTCCCTTGAGCAGGGCCTGCTTGCTCAGAGGCAACAGGATGCTAGCCTTCCCCGAGAGCTACTGCAGCATTGTGCAACTTCCAGGGACCTCCTGTGTATCTTACTGTTATTTCTTCAGAAGCTTCTGACACAAAGTCCAAATTGACAGCCTTCAGACCTTTATATCCTGGCACAGTCTTCCCTGATATACCTGTGACAGGGTCCAAACAATGCGATGTTCACAGTGTCGAGTGGGCACATACGTGCTCAGACTGGGCACTTGACTACCAACCCAGACCATGTTGTTCCCATAGACAGCCACAACAGATGAGTGTGACATGGGGATACAGGGTGGTAATCTCAGGAGACTTCCTTGGGGCAGCTGCATTTGATCTGACATTCTAGGAAGCAAAAACGTTCTCATGGGTCTGAAGGATCCTGAGAGTGGGCCCCATGCAAGGGGCTAAGACTAGGGGCAGAGGCCAGTGTCTGGTTAGGGTATGGTGGACTAGAGGAGACACTGGCCCTGAGTAAATATCACTGATTTTAGCTACTGGGGCTTGCTATGCATGCTCAGAACTAGGAATGATTGGGTGGTAGTTAAAGGTCTGAGAAACATGGCCTGGGGGATGGACCAAACAGCCAGGAAATACGGGTGTCACACACAAGAGGAGCCAGCCCTGAAGGACACCAGCCCTATAGCTTAAGGCTAGATGAACAATGCAGATAGGACAGGTCTGTTAGGCACCAGGACGCCATGAATATAGGGTAGGGAGGTAAGCCTGGAGGACAGGGTGGTTTGGAGCAGCTGTTCAGCAGAGCTCTTTTCATAGCCTTGAGGATGAAGGTTGGTAAAAGTGCCTGAAGGAAGGCAGTTGGTGAGATGAGGTAACTTCTGAGGAGCTGGGAGGAGGGCGAGAATGTATGTGGGGTAGCAGGAAAAGAGGCCTTCTTTTGAGAACTGCATATGTTACATGGTGGCTAAAAGGCTACTAGCCGAGGGCTGAGCAAACTTCTGTAAAGTCAGGTGTTAGGTACCACAGCAGGTGTGGGTCCGGGTGTGGGTGTAGATATCCATACCAGTGTGTCTCTGAGTCTAGATGCAGATGCAGTTGTAGGGACAGTTGTGGTGTGGGTATACATGGGCATGGGCACCGATGCAGATGTGGGCACAAATGTGGTGCACATATAGATGTGGGTGCAGGCATAGCACAGGGCCAGGTGTGTGCCCTGTGCCCCTTCCTGACCTTCTCTTGGTTCTGGGCAGGTGAAACGGGCTGTGGTTCAGGTGATAAGTGCCATGGCCCACCATGGCTACCTGGAGCAGCCTGGAGGTGAGGTGATGGTTGACTACATTGTGCAGCAGTGTGCTCTGCCCCCGGAGGAGGTAAGGACTACTACCAACAGACCCACCTGTTTCTGGATCTGTTGGATACCAGGCTCTTCAGCCCGTGTATCTCTTGAGCACTGTTAGCACTGGTTACCAAGAGCAGCTGGCCTGGTAGCAGGTGGCTATGTGTGGGCTGAGGTTCCCTTTGGTTTCTGAGTCAGGGTCTCTTCATTTCTTGAGTCCACTCAGCAGATTCCCAACTCAGAAGCAGAGGCAGAAGACAGAAACTTTATTCTCTTTAATTCTTTTCTATTTTATAAGTTACTAAACACACCAGTTTCTTTTGAAGGAGAGCAAGGTAAGACCAGATAAACTGCAAGCAGTGGGTGGAGGCGCAGCTCAGCGGCATTGTGCTGGCCTGCTGTGCATAGGGTCCTGGGCTCTCTAGTGAGGAGATGTGTGCAGGTAGAGCAGTTATACACTAAAGTTCTTGGGTTGCCAGCTCTGGATTTGGTTTCTTGGAGTTAGCAAAGCTGGATTGTCCTAAGGTCAGTTCAGAATAGAGACATGTATTAGTACTTTTCTATTGCTATGATAAAACACCATGACCAAGGCAACTTAGATAAGGAAGGGTTTGTTTGGGCTTCTGGTTCCAGAAGGATGAGTTCATCGGGTAGGAATACAACAGCAGTGGCAGGCATGGTGGCAGGAACAGGAAGCTGAGAGCTCACATCCTCAACAGCAAACATGAAACAAGAGTGAACAGGAAGTGGGGCAAGACCACTCAAAGCCCACCCCCAGTGACTCACTTCCTCCAGCAGGGCTCCACCTCCTGAAGGTTCCACAACCTGCTCAAACAGTGTCATCAGCTGGGGACAGGAGACATTTCTTACTCAAACCACCACGTGTGACCACCTTCTGCACTCTGTCACTGTGGTATACGCAATACCTCAAACAGGACTACTGTGTTTATTCTTTTAAAATATAATTTTAAAAAAATTAGGGCTGGAGAGACCGTCCATCAGTTAAGAACTGGCTGCTCTTCCAGAGGTTCTGAGTTCAATCCCCAGCACCCTCATCGCGATTCATCGTCATCTATAACTGTAGTTCCATAGGATCCAGTGTCCTCTTCTGGTATGCAGATGAAAACATTCATATATATAAAATACATTCTTAAAAATTTAGATTTATTTTTCATTTTATGTATATGAATATTTGCCTGCATGTATGTATATATATTATGCTTGGTGCCCACAGAGATCAGAAAAGGGCTTCCCTGGAACTGGAGTTATGAATGGTTGTGAGCCACCACGTGAGTGCTGGGAATTTAGCCCAGGTTCTCTGTAAGAGCAACAAATGCTCTAAACCACTGATCCATCTCAAGTCCCTTTTTTTTTGTTTGTTTGTTTGTTTTGGTTTGGTTTTGGTTTTTCGAGACAGGGTTTCTCTGTGGTTTTGGAGCCTGTCCCGGAACTAGCTCTGTAGACCAGGCTGGTCTCGAACTCACAGAGATCTGCCTGCTTCTGCCTCCCGAGTGCTGGGATTAAAGGCCTGTGCCACCATCGCCCAGCTCTTCTTTTTTGGTTTTTTGAGACAGGGTTTCTCTATAACTATGGAGCCAGTCGGTCCTGGAACTTGCTCTGTAGACCAGGCTGGCCTCGAACTCACAGAGATCCACCTACCTCTGCCTCCTGAGTGCTGGGATTAAAGGCGTGCACCACCACTGCCTAGCTAATTTTTTTATTCTTTGGGCATTTCATATAATGTATTTTGAGCATATCCACCCCCTGCTCTCTCTCTTAACTTCTCCCAGATCTACTTTCCCTTATTTATAAGATCACGTTTACTAATTTATGTGTGTGTGCTTTTACGTGTTACAGCACATGTATGAAGGCCAGAGGAAAGCATATAGAAGTTGGTTGTCTCTACTATGGCTATCTTGAGGATAGACTCAGGCTATCAGGTTTTGATAGTGTGTTTACCTGCTCAACAGTCTCACAGGCGCATCCTGCATTTGTCTTGAAATAGTAGAGGTCATGGATGATTAGCCCACCTTTGGAGGAAGCCTTGCCAAGGTTTAGGAGCCCACGGGGAGGTGTGTGTGTGTATAATGTATGTATGTATATGAGTGCAGACACACACATGTCACGACCGCCACATGGAGCTTAGAGGACAACTTTGTGCCACTGGACCTGGGAATCACTCGGATTGTTCACTGAGCCATCTCACCAGCTTTTCCCGAGTGATTTTAGTAACCCTTATGGAATGTGGCAGACGTGTTCTTTGCGGGGCAGGTTTGGTGGGTCTGCCTGTTTCCCTCCCTGCCAGACTTCTCCTTTCTCATGCTAACCAGGGGGTGCTCTCACTTTGCCTCTTCCCCTAGCCTGAGAAGCCCGGCCCTGATGGGGAGGACCTGGCAGCAGATAGTGTGCGGGCAGTCAGTATCCGCACCCTCTATCTGGTCAGCACCACAGTGGACAGGATGAACAGTGTGAGTGTGTCTGTCTTTGACTCAAGGCCGCCTGAGCTTTCCCTTCCTGAGATTCCCTGCCCTCCCCATCCCTGACCTGGGTAACAAGTGAACAGTGGAGTGGAGGGAGGCCTGGAGAGGGCAGTGGCTGGGCTGGGCTTGGAGGACTTCTCAACAATGACAGGACACATTGTCTGCCTTAGCTTGAGGTCCTCTAAAGCTGCCCTGCTCCTGTATAGATGTGGAAACCAAATCCTATCCGCTCTGCTGCCCTGGAGGCCGTGCCCAGTGCTTGCAGTTCACAGACCATGGCCCTCTGTCCCTCAGGTTCTCTGGCCCTACCTGCTCGAGTTCCTCACCCCAGTGCGCTTCACCGCGGCCCTCACCCCACTCTGCAGGAGCCTTGTGCATTTAGCCCTGAAGAGGCAGGAGGCAGGGGCAGATGCTTTCCTCGTCCAGTACAACTCGAATGGTGTGGAGGCCCAACTACCTTGCACCTGACCTACACCAATGCCCTTAAACCTTATCCTTTCTCGGCCCTCTGCCCTTGCCCTGCCTCTGCCACTGATCTCTTCCCCAGCTGCGTCTTTCACATGACATCCCACCCCAGCTCCCTGCTTCTGCATATGATCCCCATCCTTCATCTCACACCTATCCCTACTTTGTAACAATCTCTGTGTTTCTTGTCCAGCAAACCTCCCATCTCCCTTCGCAATGACCACGAGACTGCTGGTAAGTAGAGCATCTGTTATTGTGTCCAAGCACACTGGCTGACACTGTCCTTGTCCTTAACGGGATACTCGCATAGGTGTCGGCTTGACCATGGTTACTCTCCAGTAGAAGAGTGGACTCCGTGTTTCAGAGTCCCTGTCAGTTCTTGCGGCAGGCTCTGACCCTTGCCGTCCCCTCATGGAGGTGCCTCCCACCTTGTGTTTGCTGGCTTTCCTTCACTCCTGGGAAGTTGTCCTGCCACATCTCCCCCAGGAAGTGCAGGTGACTCCATGTTTAGTCAACCCCCTTCTTCCCCCTCCTTCAGGTTGTATCTTCCAATCCCTACCTGGGAGATGGACGTGGGGCAGCCTCATTGCGCCTCCTGAAGGTGATGCATCGGAATATACACCCTTTGCTGGGCCAGCGGTGGGAGACAACTATGCCTGTGCTGCTGGAGTACCTAGATGGTGAGGCCAGTGAGACTAAGAAGCCCATTAGCCATCCCTGACCCCATTTGTACCCAGTCTATCATAAGGCTGGCTGATACAGACCTGGGTTTTGTAAATTGGAAGAAATAATCTTAGCTGTAATCTAAGAAAGGGACTGGATGTCTCAAGAGGTGTTACCTGGTGACATGTGGGAAGTGGGTGCAACCTGTAGTGTGATTGGCTGCTGCATGCCTCCTGGGAGTTCAAAACACAAAGAGGTGGGCACTGAGCATTCTTTCGTGCATGTTGGGATGAACTTGCCTGGCAGGACCTCAGCCAACAGGGTTACTGGTCATTTCAGAGCATACTGAGGAAACCTTGTCACTGAAGGAGTGGGAAGAAAAGCTTCTCATGGTGAGAGATGGATAGAAGACCAAGGGCCTGTCTGTGCTCCTCTGGGATACTCTGGGCCTGGGCTTGGAGGGCTGGAAATGTGGGACTGGTATATTGTGTCTTCCAAGGAACTTATTACCTTACTTCACCTGGTGGTATGACTAGGGGATGGGCTTAGCAGAAGTGGAGTCTGGGGTGAAGCTGGTGGTGGGCCTCAGATTTCTGTGACTGCCAGCACCAAACTTGAGGCACTTTGGGCCATCCTGGCCCCAGAAAGTGGTCTATCCTTCTTCTCCTTCTACTGTTCCCAACCTAGTCCAGAGTAATTTGTGCTTCAGCATGTTTTATAGCTGCCCACCTTCAAAGATCACTTACCAGCAGGGGTCACCATGAGGTTATCATGTGACGTGCCCAGGCCTTAGGCCCTCCCACAGCCAGCCACTCACTAGTACTCTCATCCACAGTTCCTACGAGACACCCTGGCCGTGGTATCTGACAACACGTGGATCTGCCAGCTGAGTCAGGAGATGTGCAAGCAACTACCCTCTTACAATGGGACAGCTCAGGAGAAGGTGCCCCAGCTACCCTCTTACAATGGGACAGCTCAGGAGAAGGTGCCCAGGACAAGCCAGCTGGGGTCAGGGGTCTCTGCACAGTCCACAGTCCCAACTCTTGTGCTTTCAGTGTTTGATTTTCCTGTTCTTCCTGTCTGTGCCTTTGTCTCATGATAACCAGGGCTACACAGAGAAGCCCTGTCTCAAACAGAGAGAGAGAGAGAGAGAGACAGAGACAGAGACAGAGAGAGAGAGACCACAGTGCATCAGGAGTCAGGTGCATGTGTATTCTCTGCCTTTGTTCCAGAATTTTCTGTATAAGTGCATAGGAACCACACTGGGCGCCGCTTCAAGTAAGGAGGTAGTAAGAAAACACCTTCGAGAGCTGCTGGAGACAGCCAGATACCAGGAAGAGGGAGAGCAGGAGGTAAGAAGCCCCTAATGCCCAGGGCTACTAGGCCTTAGGCATCTCCCTCCTCTCAGGCTGCTAGCCAATGCATGTTCATGTGTGCTATACAGGTACATGGATGCACGTGTGCCACACTACCTGCTTCTACACATGTTCACATGTATACAGTGTGCGTTTATGTGTGCATGGTACTCTGTGTACATATGTATATGTATTGTGTGTGTAAGTTTGTCCCCACACAGCATGTGGGCAGGTGGGCCACTTTGCTCAAGTGTGAGCACACCTGTGCACCTCTCCAGGGCCTTGCCTGTTGCTTTGGGATTTGTGCCATTACCCACCTTGAGGACACTCTAGCACAGTTGGAGGACTTTGTGAGGTCAGACGTGTTTAGGAAGTCCATCGGCATCTTTAACATTTTTAAGGTAAGGAGAGACTACCCAGAATGGAGGCCTGTGGCTGCCCTGCTTTTCAGTGTCTCTGGTAGGATGGGTTCCTGCTCCTCTGACTGCAGCTCTCTATTTTTCTCCAACTCAAGGCTTGGGCTGAGCACCCTCAGGCTCAGAGTGACAGCAAAGCCCCTTGCTGTGCATCCACTTTGCAGCCTGTATCCCTTCTCTGGGCCTGGGCTCCCTGCTCAGCAGAGGGCCTCCCAGAAGCAAATCTAGCTGGTGACAGTGGTATGCCTCCAGGTGGTGGGGTAACGAGAGGGGTTCTGAGTGGCAAGGTTCCATGTTAGCTTTCTGTTGCTAATGCAAAATACTTGCATTAGCCAGAAGGAGGGAGGATTTATTTTGCCTCCCAGCTTCAGAGGTTTCAGTGTGTCATCACTGCCAGTTGATCTAAGGCCTGTGGCAGACTGCACATGGTGGAAGGGATGAAGAGGGCTGCTCCTCTCACACCAGCCAAGAAACAGAGTTTACTTGTCTTTGTAACAACAATTACCTCTAAATCCATGATGGCTCTGTCAGAGAGTTAATCCAGTGATGCACCAGTTCCTCCCAAAGGGCTTCCTTCCACCTCTGGGGCCTTGTGAACTTTACAGACATTTCCCAATACCGCCCCTCTAAACATCACAGCACTCTGGATACTTGAGCTCTGGGGACATGTCTTATCTGAACCACACAGGCGGGGAACTGAGAGCTATACGACCAGGCTGTCTACACTGTGCTTTGTTCTGGGTGCTGAGATTTTTAAGCATATTCCATAATGACCAACTTTTAGCATGATGCTGTCTCTAGTGACTGCTGTACTCATGGAACCGGAGGGTTGGCCCAGATGTGCAAGAACACCTTTTCTTTCTCTTCTCTTCCTTCTTCTTCCTCTTTATCTTTTTAAAAAGTATTTTTACATTTTTTTTTTTAGTTTTTATTTTTATGTGTATCAGTGTTTTTGCCTGCATGTATATCTGTGAACCATGTACTTGCCTGGTGCCCAATGAGGCAAGAAGAGGGCACTGGATCCCTTGGAAGTAGAGTTATAGATGGTGTGAGCTACCACATGGGTGTTAGGAATTAAACCTGGGTCCTCTGCAAAAGCAAGTGCTCTTAGCCGGGCAGTGGTGGCGCACGTCTTTATTCCCAGTACTCAGGAGGCAGAGGCAGGCGGACCTCTGTGAGTTCGAGGCCAGCCTGGGCTACAAGAGCTAGTTCCAGGACAGGTTCCAAAGCTACAGAGAAACGCTGTCTTGAAAAACAAACAACCCCCCCAAAACAAAACAAACAAACCAACAACAACAAAAAAGAACAAGTGCTCTTAATCATTGAGCCATCTCTCCAGCCCCTCTATCTTGAGATGGCCTCACTATGTAACCTTGGCTGGCCTAGAACTTGATGTGTAGACCAGATTGGCCTCAGATTCAAGGATATCTGCCTCTGTGTGCAGAGTCCTGGGGTCAAGGGTGTTCTACCACATGTAGCTGCTGCCCGCCTTTTCTAATGTAGGTGTCCACAAGTCGTTAGGACAGGAGGCTGGTCTGTAGCCACAGCCCTGCCGTCTTTTGGTTGGTACCTCCAGATTTTTACACTTCTCCTTTCCTCCTTGGTCCCACTGCCTCAGCCCTTCTCTGCAGCCAGTTGGTTCCCAGTGGGCCTGTGTGGGCACCTGGTCTGACCTTCTGCCATCCCTGGGTGCTGCCTCTGGTGTTCCTGGCTAGCTCTGGCTATTCCAGGAGCCTTAGAGTATAGGAAGCACCCTGCTAGGCAAAGGCTCTGTGTGGAGAGTAGTTCGCTGAGTACCTGCTATCTTGCTGATTTCTCTGCCTCTCAGGACCGAAGTGAGCATGAAGTAGAAAGAATGAAGAGTTCTCTGATCCTGTGCTATGGGCACGTGGCTGCACAGGCCCCTCGTGAGCTGGTGCTGGCCAAAGTAGAGTCTGATATCCTCCGCAGCATGTTTCAGTGCTTCAATACCAAGGTGGGCATTGCAGTGTCTGTGTGGGCCAGTCACACAACTCCAGAGTCTTAATTTATTTTACTTTTTGTTGTTTAGGTTCTGGGAATAAAGGTAGAGACCAAGGTATAGTGTATAGCAATTGTGTGTGAACTGTGCTTTTTCTCTCTCTCCTCTGGGCTGGGCTTTGGGGCAGAGCCAAACCCAGAACTCGCTGGACTTCCTGGGCTTCCTGGCCATGGTGGTCCTGGAGGAGTGTCCTGTCCACTTCCCTTGAAGCAGCACTTCATGGAGCTGTAACATCTAAGCTCCTGCTAAGGGCAGAGCAAGGCTTCTTCTGCCTCTAGGCAGTAGGTCCTGGGCCACATCCTTGGAATCAGCTGGTAGGCCATCTATAGCTGTGTCCCCCATGGCCCAGCGATAGCTCTGGGCTCCTTTGGCTCTGCTCCCAATGCTTTTGGACTCGCCTTTCTCTATACCCCAGAGAGCACCTAGGGGAGGGCTAGTTAAGCCCAGAGGTTCTCTTGGTCTCATTCACATGCTCCCCCTGTGATATCCCCATACTAACCTGACAGGCCTTTGTGAGGGACAGTTGTGGGGAGCCTTTTGAGGTGGGCTGGGATTGGTGAGGTTCTTTCAGATTTTTTTCCTGGCCCATAGGAGTAGGATGGCCTCCCTCATGCCTCCTGTGAAGCTCTCATACCACAAAGCAATTCCCCTGTTGGCCAAGGCCCTAGAATTTCTCCCAGGTCCCAGGTCCCTCCTTGGTCAGGAGGCTGCTATAGGACTTTATGAGCACAGTAGACAGTTGCAGGCTGTTCTAGAAAGGGCATGTGCTCCAGCTTCTGTGGTTAGGCCCAGCCCTGAGGCTGCTCTAAACACAGCAGCTGTGGGGGGCAGGTGTGCAAACTTTCTGCAGCCAGCTGTTCCCCTAGGACCCAGCCCTGAAGCTGTGCCTCGTCCAGAGCCTGTGCATGGTCTGCCAGGCCATGTGTAGCAGCGCACAAGCCAGTTCCTTCCAGTTTTCGAGGAAGGCAGAGCTGGTGACACAGATGATGGTGAGTTCTGGGCAGAGGAGGTGGGGCTTGGGGAGGCCAGAGGGATGAGTGCAGAGATGCAGCCTAGGGGCTCAGTGGGTACAGACAGAAGCCTGCATCTCAGAGGCCTCAACCACCCACTTAGTGTGAGACAGGGTGATCAGAGAGGAGGCTAATGCCTCCTCTCTGAGGGCCAGTTCTGTGCCGCCACCCCAAGGAGTTCATCAGGGCAGAACCCCCAGACTGCCTGAGAACACCCATTCGAAAGAAAGCCATGCTCGCCTGCACATACCTGGTGTATCCTTTCCAGCCTCTCTGTGGACAGTGGGCCTGTGGATCTGTGTGCATGTGTATGGCCTGCATTGTTTGTGTGAAGTATTGTGAACACAGTAGCAGCTGTGCCATCTGTGCAGGCCCAGTGGTTTCTGGGTGGGAGCAGGCTGGAGACGACATCATTTGTTCATTGATTGGGGCCCTTAACCTGCTGCTCAGCAACTTGGAGCCTGTATTGGAGGAGCAGGCACAGACAGATGTGATCCACAGCTGCTTACACAGTGTCATGGCCCTGCCACCTGAGCCTGAGGGGGAAGATGGCACCTGCCGGGAGGTATTGCTGTTTCCATGGGGGCAGGGAGTGAGAAGGCCACTGAAAGAAGTGGAACCATGCATGGGGCTGGTGGCCTGGCTCTCCTTCCAGCCTTTGTATCTGGACACGGTGTGCGCCCTTGAAGATTTGCTGACAAGCCTGCTGCAGCGGAACATGACCCCCCAGGGCCTGCAGATCATGGTTGAGGTGTGCTGTGGGCACCAGTTGTTGCGGTGATGGAGCATGGGTACCCCACCTAGTTTCTGGTCCTTTTCCTGCCCCCCCCCACTGTGGTTAGGTACTACAGAGATAGTTTAATAGTCTCTCTGGGGGAGGGGTCCTTCTGCCTGGGCAACTCTGACCAGATAGTGCCTCTGCAGCATTTTCCTTGACTACTACAAGTGCTGGGATGGAACACATGAGTCCTGGCTCCCGTCTGCTAACCACTTGAGGCAAGCAAGATGACAAATGCACACCCTGCCGTGGTGTTCTTCCCATTCCTTCCATTGTGCAGTGGGCTGGGGCCGTACCAATCCCTAATCTAAGCACCTAGTGCCTCATAGGCCTGGATCACTCTCTGCCACCTCGAGTGGGCAGGGCTGAGCTGCAGCAGACCCTGATGTGGGAGCCACCCTGGGTCCCACTTGGGTCCCTGCAGCCCCTGAAGCATGGCCTAGCAGGGATGCTGAGCTTGTCATTGGGATGTGGGCTTCTGTACTCCTGGGTTCCTCCCCCAGAGGGCACCTGTGTCAAGTCCATTCTTGTACAGCACCTGAGCCCATGGATCAAGTCCCCGAGGGGTCATGAGCGGGCACGGGCACTTGGCTTGGGCGCCTGCCTGCTGCAGTTCTTCCTGGAGCACTTGCATGTCAGTGTGAGTACTGGACCTCCCCCTTCCTTCAGCCCCTCTGCTTGAGGACAACTGTGCTCCTCGTGGCCCAGAGCATCCTGTAGGCTCTCTGATCTCCTGCTGCTCTCCTCTCTTGTCCCACAATCTTCTCTAACAAGGACAGTGGATAGGACTGCCCTAGACTCAGCTCAGGGTGAGCCAGCCACCCCTAGGAGGGATGTATTTAGATCTTCACTGTTGAGCCACTTAGCTTTGATTGGCACTGTCTGTGTTAATCAGAACTCTTATCAGGAACAGATAGATTTTTGTAGACATCTTTTTGTCACCAATTGGAATCATCTTGGGGTATTTCTTATGATAGTTTTATTTTTGTTTTGGTGTGTGTGTTTATGTGGTATGCATGTGCTTTTCCCGTAACCATGGGAGTTTTTCTTGGTTTATGTTGACATGAATCCTACCATTCTGGCAGCAGCAACCACCTGTCCCTAGGTCTTGCATTCTGCCTTGGTCTTCCCCTGCTGACCTGAAAGTCTCCTTTCTCGTCTGATGACTTGTGGGATGCAGAGTGCCTGTATTGGGCACAGCTGAGAGGGGACCAGGGGAGGCATGGTGTGTGTCTTCTGGGGCAGGGGTAGGGGGAAGTTGTTTGCAGCCTCTGGCAGGCAGGAGGCAAGGATACTCAAAGAAGGGAGAGAAACCTCAGTATATAAGGGGAGCAGAACTTGAGTGATGGACTGGGAACCATTCAGGATAAAGGGGTACCCTGTCTCCTTTCCCTACTCACAGATTTACCATTTGGGGAGAGTCATTCCAAGGTGGAATGACTGAATCAGAGTTTGTGCCTTCTCTACAGCTCAAGTAGAAGCTCCCTACTCCCTATGCTTAGGGAGCCAGGTAGACTTAGATGCGAGGGGGAACGTTTACTGAGGTCATCAGCCATAAGGAGGGTCCTAGACCACATAGCTTCTCTCTGGGTCCTACTGACATAGACTGTACTTGACTATCCCCCAGAATTCCTTCAGCTTAGTCCCCTTCACCTTCAATCTTCCCCTAGACCTTGGTACCCTTCCACAACCTGGGTCTCCTCGTCGGTCTCTTTGCTCCACGGTGTGCTGACACATGGGCTACCACCCGCCAGGAGGCTGTAGGCTGTGTCCATTCCCTGCTATACTTGCAGCTGGGCTATGAGGGTGAGCTCTGCTGGGGACGTGGGGACTGCGGAGGCAGCAGTCGGGACCTCAGTCCAGGGAAGCCTCAGTCAACTCCTGCCTTTAGGCTTTTCCCAAGACCATCGTGATGAAGTGGCTGAGCGGCTCCTCACCCTGAAAGATGGCCTTGTGCACCCTGACCCCACCATCCTTTTCCACACTTGCCACAGCATAGCACAGGTACCTAAAGGTTCCCACAACAAGAAGGGGGGCTGCAGTGTGGGACTGAGGGACTTCTCAGGAAGTACTTGTTACCTCTAGCTCAGCAGGCCCTGAGGGGCAGCTGTAAGCAGGTTCCATCCAAGGATTGGTGTCTGGGACCCCATTTGGTCAATACTGCCCCATGTCTCATACCTGCCTGCTCCAGAACATCACAGTCTTGGCAGGATCAAGATATTTTGTGTGGTAATGTCAAGAAGTCCTGGTGGAATGCCTGAGAGGGATCCAGCTGGCTCTGTAGCTGCCTGCTCTCCAGCTTTTTTACTGAAGATGTGGGTTTCTAGAGTGGGAGGACATGGTGCTGGTGTGTATGTGAACGCTCTACCCAAAGCTGAAGACTGCTCAGCCACATGCATGGTCCAGCATGGACCCTGTCTTTGTTCCAGCTGGCTGAGGCACTTTGTCCTATACCACTTGGTTTTTTTTTTTTGTTGTTTTTTTGTTTTTTTCGAGACAGGGTTTCTCTGTGGCTTTGGAGCCTGTCCTGGAACTCACTCTGTAGACCAGGCTGGTCTCTAACTCACAGAGATCCGCCTGCCTCTGCCTCCCAAGTGCTGGGATTAAAGGCGTGCGCCACCACCGCCCGGCATTCCTATACCACTTGGAAGTCCAGCAGTGGGCCAAGATGTCTCTTTCATGCCCTATATACTGTGCTCTTTGGGTACCATACCCAACCTGAACCATCTGGCCAGATGTCTAGTCAGAGGCTCAACAGGGCTCCAAGGATGGACAAAATAGCTCCTCCCTTAGCAAATCCTCCTTGGTACCCTGTCTATGAACATTTCTGCTCTTCTTTATATGGCCAGGATCTCTGACAGAGTCTGACAGGAGGGGCTTCTGGACCTTTTCTGGGAACACTCAGTGCTAGAGGGTCACTTCAGGGAGGTGGGGAAGCTGCAGGCCTGGCCTGATCCTGTATTCTAGGAGTTCCAGAACAGCTCCACACAGGTCACTCTCTCCTGTGCTCGGTGCAACCCCAGCCCAGCAGCTGCCCAAGGACCACCTTCCTGGAATAGTTCCAAACTCAGAAGAGTGAAGAAGGGAGAGCTAAACTCGTGAGTTTTCCCTCAGGAAGTGTGGGCTGATCCTACTTTGTCCTGGCATCTCCCAGGTTATTGCCAAGCGCCTCCCATCAGATCAGCTCATCAGCCTCTTGCTCACCATGTTTGAGAGCCTGGGAGACCCAGACAAGAACTGCTCCCGTGCATCCACAGTCATGATCAACTGCCTGTTGAAGGAGCGAGGCACCGTGCTGCTGGAAAAGGTGGGAGTGGAGCATGTTTAGGGGTCTAGAGTGAGGCTGGGGGCAAGGCCAGGACTGGGTCTCCTAGACCTGCCTGCCTAGATGTTCCCTGTTTGACTCCTACATCTCTGACTGGGTCTATTTTGGGTCTGATTCAGACAAATCTTTTTCTTATCTGAAGACCACTTAGAACTTGATCAAAGCAACTCTATTAAGAATTTAAGCAAGGTGTGGTGTTACACAAACCCATGGGAGTCTGTTAAAGGGTCTCAAGAATTTATTTAGGTATAAGATAGGGATTAGCACTCACTGATACCGAACAGAGAGAGAGAGAGAGAGAGAGAGAGAGAGAGAGCGCATGAGAGGAGGTAATGACCCCTCTCCCATCAGACAAGACCATGCTCTAGGGCTTGCTGCCCTAAAAGTCATTGGCTAAATGGATAAGATCAAAATCCCACAACACTGTGGTGGCACATGCCTTTAATCCCAGCACTCAGGAGACAGAAGCAGACAGATCTTTGAGTTCAAGGTCAGCCTGGTCTGCAAAGTGAGTTCCAGGACACCCAGGGCTACACAGAGAAACCCGTTAGGGGAGGATTTAAGAAGAAAAAGGAAAGTGCAAGTCTAGCATTTTTGGACCCTCTGTCCTTAGAGTCCTAGCCATTTGGGAAGCTTAGCAGGGGATCACTGTGCCTAGAGCTGAGGAGAGAGTCAAAGCATGGTATTGCAAGCTGTAATCCTAGCACTTGGAGGTAGGGACAAGGAAGATCAGGGGTTCAAGGCCAGCCTCAGCTGTATAATAGTCTGAGACTAGCCTGAGCTACATGATGCTGTCTCTCTCTCTCTCTCTCTCTCTCTCTCTCTCTCTCTCTCTCTCTCTCTCTCTCTCTCTCTCTCACACACACACACACACACACACACACACACACACACACACACACCACAAACCCTAACAAGGAGCTTGATACTTGCTGAGCTCCTGATTTCATTACCAAGGAGGACACAGGTACATTGGGTCACCCAGGTCCTAGGGAGAGTGTCAGGCATGGGACTTGAGGATCTCATACAGAAACTCCAAGTTCATGCACAGGACCACTATTCTGCTTCTGCTTTGTATATGCTTGTTCACTGTGCCTAGAAGGCTGCGGCCCACACCTGTCTTCTGGTAACCCAATACTCATTTCCAAATGTGTACTGGGAGCCCCTGTGACTGGACGTTTGGCGTGCAGTGAGAGTGAAGTGGGGCTCGGTACTCGAGTCCCTCGGGGTCTGTTAGGCTGCAGCAGGCTGGACGCTGTAGAGTACCAAGTCCTGGAAGGTGGGGACTCAGCTCATTTGCTGGAGGGGTTTTGAGATTCTGTATCTAATTTAAGTATCCCAGAAGGGGAGCTGGACTGTCAGGTCACAAAGTCATCCCCAGGCAGAGTCACTTGCTACCTTCTAAGTCTTCTCTGACCCCAGCTGACATCCCTGGCTACCTCCCTCACCCCACACAAGCGTCTTGCAAATAGTGTGAAAGTGAGACCACTGATGCCCCTTGGGCTAAGCTCCTTATTATGGGTATCACACTGGTTCATCTGCTGTCTCAGAGACTTCGCCATCATCTGCCTGTCTTTGGAGAGCTAGCTGGCTGAAGTCACATCCCAGTTGGAACCTACTTTGAGAATGGTGGTGGTGGTTGCAGGGCTCCATTTTCTGTCTTGTTGTGATAGGCTTGTGATAGTCCATATTAGGATTTAATTTGTATTTTCTGGTGACTGGGAGCTGATCTGATGACTTCTTTTGTGAGCACACTGGTCTTTTGCTCACTTCCATGTTGGGTTGTCTGTGCTCTTCTCCCTGATCTTTATGTTGGGATACCCTGAGTGGTCTGGTGGTTCTGAGGCAGGAACCAACCAGGGAAAAAGAAACGAGTGTCTAACAGAAGGGCCCTCAGACCAGGGAGTTTCATGTGCTGTGCCCTCTAGACAGGAATAGTATCCATATGCCACTGAATAGCTGACAAAAGAAGCTGGCCGTGTGGTGATGCTGCCTGATGGGCTCATAGGGGGAGGGGAGCAGAACAAAAGGAGGAGGAGCCTAGTGTGTCGCCTGGGTCCACCCGGTGAGGCCTGGGTTTTCCAAAGCCACAAAGCTCCCTGGGTCAGACATCAAGGGGTGTTCTGGTAGTTGTACAGATGAAGAGTAAGAATTGGGCTGGAGGTGGTGGTCACCAGGTATATATATGTGGCTAATCCACATTTGCCTACCTGACATCCAATGGTAGACATCTGGCTGATGTGAATAAAAAGTCAGTGAACACAGCTATACAAATATCTATTTTTTTTTCTGTACAAATATCTTAAGTCCATGCTTTTTATCTCTTTGGGTGTATAACCAAACTGAAAAATATTTTAAGGATTTAAAAAATATATACTAGGGCTGGAGAGATGGCTCAGCTGTTAAGAACACTGGCTGCTCTTCCAGAGAACCTGAGTTTAGATTCCCAGAACCCACATGGTGGTCACAACCATCCATAACTTCAGTTCCAGAGGATCCAGTGCCCTCTTCATATTTCCTCAGTTGCCAGGCACGCATGTGGTGCAGATATACATATATGCAAATCGCTCATATACATAAAACAAAACTTGTTTTTTAAGTTAAATTTTTATTTTAGATTTTATGTGTATGGGTATTTTTTTGTTTATTTTTTTGTTTTTTGTTTTTTCGAGACAGGGTTTCTCTGTAGCTTTGGTGCCTGTCCTGGAACTAGCTCTAGACCAGGCTGGCCTTGAACTCCCAGAGATCCTCAGGCCTCTGCCTCCCGAGTGCTGGGATTAAAGGCGTTGCACCACCACCGCCCGGCTGTGTATGGGTATTTTGCCTGCATGTATGAATGTGTACCATATGTATACAGTGCCTTGCAGAAGCCAGAAAAGAGCCCTGGATCTCTGGAACTGGAGTTAGAGACAGTTACTAGTCACTAGACATCATATGGTGCTGGCAGCTGAACAGCTCTCTCACTAAT
Source organism: Alexandromys fortis (assembly GCF_014885135.2). Taxonomy (NCBI): domain Eukaryota; kingdom Metazoa; phylum Chordata; class Mammalia; order Rodentia; family Cricetidae; genus Alexandromys; species Alexandromys fortis. The sequence continues at coordinate 988,218 of NW_026067930.1, read as the reverse complement.
CCTGATTGATTGATTGATTGATTGTGTGTGTGTGTGTGTCTGTGTGTCTGCATGCATGCCACATGTATATATGCCACATGTAAAGGCCAGATGAGAAGGCTGGATTCTCTGGAGCAGTAGTTATAATTGTGAGTTGCCCAAAGTGGGTGCTGGGAACCAAACTCAGGGTCCTTTGGAAGAGCAAGAAGCTCTGATGGTATGAGATGCATCTCTGGGTGTGTGTGTGTGTGTGTGTGTGTGTGTGTGTGTGTGTGTATCTGTGGGTGTGTACCTGGGAGCAGGGGAACTTGTGAGTACCCATGCAGTAGCATACACATAGAGTTCAGAAGACACCATAGGGAGGTCATCAGGCCAGTGCTTTTAACTGCTGAGCCGTCTTGCTGGCCCTCAGAGATTAATGGGCCTGTTACCTTATAGTTATTTATACATTTTGTATATTAATCCCTTATCAAGTATATGAGTTTCAAATATGTCCTTCATCCTATAGTAACTTTAAACTATATCAACTTGTCCTTTGGTGTGTAAAAGTTTTGAGGTTGGATAGTCCCTCTCATTTCTCTTATTGCCATGCTTTTGGTAATCATTTCTAAGGAATCATTGCCAAAGCCATTGTTAAGGAGGCTTTGCTCTATTTTCCTCCCAGAGCTGTATGGTTGTGGGTCTCTCCTGGCTTCCTAGAGCCAGGTGTACTCGCATGGTCCTAAGTTACAGAGCCCAACCAGGAGTTTAGACTTGGGCCTGATCTGACATCTCAGTTATCTTGTAACTTGGCATTTCTGCATTGTTGGTCCACCAGGGTTGTGGGAGTCCTCTCTACCTGGAGAGACTCACAAAAGACAGCCTCTTACGGACAGGCTGGTGCTATTGGACTTCTGGTCTATCACCAAGTCCATTTGCTCTGGCATGCAGCTGGCCTGAGATCCCTCTGTAGAGATCATGCTTGTGAATGCAGCACACTATAAAGCTGTGTGGGAGGCAGGGTGGGCGGATGTAGCAGATCTTTAGCACCAGAGTCAGGCAGTGGGAGCAGGGTCTTCTGTGGGCCAAAGGGGAACACAGGAAAGAGGAAGCATATGCTAATGCAAATGGCTGTGGGACAGAGAAGAGTACCATGGGAAAACAGTCTGCTCAAAAAAATCAGAGTGAGAGTACACGTGACCCAGCCCTCCACCCAGGAACACTCCTGGATGCACACAGAAATTTAGAAATGGTCACAACAGCGTTATTCAGACGCTACCAGTTTATGAATGAGAAAAGAAAATGTGGTCTGTCCATACAGTGGAATATTGTCTTACCATATGGAGGAATGAAGTCCTAACACATCTGCAGTGTAGATGAACCCTGGGAAACATTGTACCTAGTGAAAGCCAGAAAAGCAGCACTATGACCGCATGATCCATTTATATGAAATGTTCAGAACATGCAGATCCACAGAGAAGAGGGTGGATTCGAGGGTGAGGGGCTGGGGATGAGGTGGGCTCATGAGAACAGGATTTCTTTTGAGGTAATGGAAATTTCTGAAATTGAATGTGTGATTGTTTGCACAACCATCACTATGCTAGAGCCACTGCATACTGAGACCATGCCTTCATACCATTGTGAACAGATGACGTAGACCAAGCTGATGGATGGGGCGGGAATACTCCCTGGTGCTCAGAGCAGAGGGGTGGGACCACAACCCAGAGGTAGACAAAGGTCTAGAGACCAGACAGAGATTGCCTACTTGGCCAGGAAGTAGGGTTCTGTGCAGAACTTAGAAGTGAAGGTGGACTTCTAAGTCAGAATAATGAGGCCCCCCCCCCCCCCGCCCCGCAAGGACACCATAGCAAGTCACTGCTGCCATAGCTGGTAGAAAAAGTCCTTTGCAGAAGTCATTACCCTAGCAGCAGGCCAGGAACAAGGACCAGTGCTTAAAAATCTCCTAGAGACTCAATGTCTTGTCACAGCTTCAGAGAGGGGCTGGGAGTGTGGCTCAGTCCTAACATGATTCCAGCAAACATGACCTACCCACCAAGTAACACCAGCAGACTTCCCAGAAGCTGGAAACAGGAAGCTGGCTCCCAGCGGCCAGTATCCAGATGCCTCCGGCCTGTTGATGTCACAGCTGGGTCAGGACACAGAGCAAGAAGATGAAGGCATAGATGAGCAGATAGACAGGAGGCTACCCACTAAGCAAACCATTTGGGGACTCCACTTCCTGTCCTCAAGGTCATCCATTGACTCTATGTCATGTTCACACCTGAGTCCTGTGGTTCCCCAAGGGAACTGCCCTACGCCCACATGGACATTCAGCCTCCTCTACCCTTTCTGGTTTCATCAAGGAGAAACGGCCTGGCCTTGGCAGTTCCCTTTGGACCCAGAATCTTTCCAGTGTCTGTTGTTGCTAAGAACCTTCTGATTCCATCTAGTGGTTCCCTTGCCGAGGACTAGAGTGACTAGCTCTGGTCACAGGGTCATGACTGTCACTTCTGTAATCTACATGCAGCTTTGGCTCGATGTGTTGTGCAGGTGGGGGTGTTTTCATGTCTAGAACCAGAGAGGAGATTCATAAGCTAAGCCCTACAAGACTGCCTAGAGGTAGGCCACATTTTGGAGAATAACTGAGGCTGCCCATCTGTCCACTACATTTAGGTAGTTCTAAAGGGAGTTCCAGGCCAGAGCTTTTCCACTCACTCATTCGTGTTCCCCAGTGTTTGTGTTACTTGCTTTGTACAGCAGCAAGACACCCACAAGCTCATGCAGGCAGGTGTTGCTGCAGGCCCTGCCCCTCCCTCTCCAAGTCACCTTCTAGCCCAGTCTTACTCATGGGTCCATTGCTCCTGTTTTGTCCTCCCTCTCTGCCTCCTAGCCTGATTTCTCATATGGGTCCTGCCTCTAGCAGACAGTGGCTGTGTTACAGGAACACACTAGAGACCCAAGGGACCCCTTTTACCTCACGCTCCTTAATCACCTGCTCTGGACATCCCAAAGTAGCTATAGCTCCACCTCCCCTAACCCTTCCCTCCTTCCTGTAGTGCTGGGGAACCTAATCCAAAGTAGTCTCCTACATATTAGTAAATGTTCTACCATGGGCCATGGCCCACTTTTCTCTTCTCATGTGGGATCTAGGTTCTTGTTCTTAGCGATGGGAGAATTACGGTGGGCCTTTCTGCCATAGGCCTGCAGCTTTCAGTCAAGAGCTCTGGATTTCTAAAAACTTTTCTTCTCATAGTCTGGGCTAGTGGGGCCCTTTCCCATCGTGCCTCATGAGAACATATGCCCTGGGACGTTCATAGCTTCAAAGCCTGACTGCAACATCCCACTTGAGCCTGTCCTGTCTGCAGGTACCTGAGATTGTGAGTGTGTTGCGAGCCAAGCTGCGGGATACCCAGGAGGAACACGTCCTACCGGCTGCCCAGCACAGTGTGTACCTCCTAGCATCTCAGCACTGCGAGGCAGTGGTATCCAGTCTCCTGGGAAGCCCCCTGCCCTTTGACAGGTACTCAGTACCGTAAGCTTGTTTGGTGGAAGCCATGCTCCAGCTCTGGGTGGAGGGGTGGGTGGTGTCCTGCATGCCTGCATGGCATAGTGTGTGATCTTTCAGCATCTCTCCCCTCTTCTGGACCCTAAATTTTCTGCATAAGTCCCCATGGACCTAGGCTTGTGGAAAAGATGATTACATTGAAAAAGGCCCTACCTCTCAGGTACCCAAGGCATCTGCCCTTCTCCAGATGTCTTTGGATTATGGTTACGACCTTCTTGGGCCGGGCGGTGGTGGGGCGATGGTGGCGCACGCCTTTAATCCCAGCACTCGGGAGGCAGAGGCAGGCGGATCTCTGTGAGTTCGAGACCAGCCTGGTCTACAAGAGCTAGTTCCAGGACAGGCTCCAAAACCACAGAGAAACCCTGTCTCGGA